>NW_026606677.1:132500-172500 GCF_029890125.1 Rhinichthys klamathensis goyatoka
AGTTATTGCACCAAACGCTCTTAAAGGGATAGTTCACTTTGAAATTAATTTTTGGTATGTTTTAGCTTACCTCAAGGGCATCCAAGTTTCAAGGGCATCCATCTTTGTTTCCGCAGTAGTTTCAATTGTGATATTTTTAGGTCAAACCGTTCTTGTCTGTCAGTCATATAATGCAGGTCTATGGTCACCACCTCAAAGAGCAGCACAGAGAAGTCCAAATTAAACATGATTTAATGACTCGTAAATGTAAGTACACATTGATGGGCTTAGACACGAAACGAGCGGTTTGTGTGAGAAAACGAACAGTATTTATATCGGTTTTACCTCTTGTAAACACAGCCACGTCCAAGTGATCTGAGGGCGCCGGCGCTTCGGTCTGTGCGTTACAAGAGGTAAAAACGATATAAATACTGTTCGTTTTCTCACACAAACCGCTCGTTTCGTGTCTTAGGCCATCAAAGTGTACTTACATTTACGAGTCATTAAATCATGTTTAATTTGGACTTCTCTGTGCTGCTCTTTGAGGTGGTGACCATAGACCTGCATTATATGACTGACAGACAAGAACGGTTTGACCTAAAAATATCAAAATTGAAACTACTGCGGAAACAAAGACACCGACATCTTGGATGCCCTTGAGGTAAGCTAAAACACACCAAAAATTAATTTCAAAGTGAACTATCCCTTTAAGAGCGTTTGGTGCAATAACTCTTAATTGTCCCTGTAAAAAGAGCATTTAAAGTGACCGACGACTAACTGCAGCGCTTCTAGGGTGGATTCTGATTGGCTGTCATTTTTAAAGTGATTCCAATGATGTAATTCCTCTGTGCCGTTATCGTTATAGTTCCTTTACTATTCTTTTACATTCAGAATTATTTTTCAAACTACAAACAACAACACATGCTGTGTTTTCCAGCACTAATATCTAAACATATTAAAATAAAGATACTTTTACTGGAGAAGCAAAAAGATATTCAGATAGTCTTGCTTTCTGAAAAATGTATCAAAATGAAGTCATGCATAAAACAAGAACACATATCTGCACTGGAGTCGGAGAAATAAACATAATTTACAGGGAAAACAGGATTATTTTTCTGACTCCATTGGCAGATGTTCTTGTTTCAAGACTAAACTCAATTAATTTTCATTAAAGCTCCAGTCCGTAACTTTTCCTCTTTGTCGCCATCTCTCTGTTCGAAATCTGTAACTGCAGTGATTCGCGGAATTATCATCTTTACGTGGGTTGTAAATCGTCATGAAACAGCGCGGATGAACACAGTGCTTTGAGGCGAGTGCTGCTGTCAGTCACCGCGCTGTGTGGATATACTGTCATACAGAATCACAGATTAACTTTTTGAAAGTTTGACCAACATAAGAAAATGTCTTCTGAACAAGTAAGTAACATCCATTTTTGTTCTGACCAACTAAGGGGGAGAAAGCATTCGACATGATAAGCTTCGTTAGATTTAATCAACGCGATTTACAGCAACCGTGCAAATTATAGCCTACTTTGTTCTCAAATTGTTCATGTTAACAACATCAGCATTGCGTGACTAATGTTAAATTTAATGTGTTTTATGGTTACCTGTGTAGTTCAGAATTCATATTCTCCATAATAGCAAAACGAGAAAGGCACAACAAAGGAAACTCCATAACTGTGTGAATTAAGAAAACGTACTGTTACACGATTGAACTATTGAAATGTCTTACTTGTTCAGCAGAAAAAAGCCGTCTCTTCTTCCGTTTCGAACCCCTTCAAAACACGGAGTTCACGCACTTTTCAAAAGCCCCGCCGATGTTTAAATCCTTGTGTTCGCATGAGACGGTTTCTTTCTCTTTCTCTAGCCACCTTAAATCCGAAGTACGAAGTCTTTTGGGTTTTATAACTGCTGAATCTCCAGTTGACACTGATGATTGTTGTTTGGATCTTTCTGGATGCCGTAAGTTTAATAATGTAAAGTGCTGCGAGAAAAGCCTATACATCTAAACATCTCGTCACGCGCAGTATAGCCGGCTAGCCGAAACTCCTTCTTTATGTGTACGGGTGTGACGTCATGACGCAAAGACATGCTCGAATCTCCCGCGGAAACCCACCAGTACCACTGGAATTAAAATCATTATTACAAGCTAACCGTTTTGAATCTAGCTATGGCAAGCAGATAGTTTTGACCACTGGCAGAATAAGTTTTTTTTAATATAATTATTTTGGATTATTTTTAACTTAAAGTTACGGACTGGAGCTTTAAACAAGACTTAATATCTTCAGTCATTGTTCTTCTCCAGTAAATGCATCTTGATTTAAGAATGTTTAGACGTTAGTGCTGGGAAACGGACAGAAACACTGAAGAAGAACATCATCTTTTGCGCCCGACTCATGCATACCCAATAGTGTTTTAAAACTAAACCATTTTTCCGTGTCCACGTGCAAAAGCGCATTGCAGAAAGGACATTGCTTTAATATTTTATTCTATTTACAGCACAATATAAACCTGGAGCGGATATAACACACTCGACGAGTCCAGAATCTGAGGAAACCTGCGAGATCCTGAGCGTGACCTTCAAACGCTCGAGTCCCAAAGGTCATCCGGACACATCTCCAGCGTCACCGCACACACACACAGATATCCAGCACACACACACACGAGTAAACACACTGCTTTTTATGCTTTAATGAAAGAGACGGTGCATAGGAGCGTACAGTTCTGTCCATATCTCCAGTGGAACAATTCATAAGGAGGAAAGCAACGGTGTCTAACGTAAACCAGGCTAAACGCGATAATACAGTGTACACAACTTCCTGAAAGCGTACTTTAATTCATGAAAATTAAAATCACTTCATAAGCGATGGGTTGGCTCCTCCGAGAGTCTGCGAACGGCGAGTTCACAGCAGGCCACCAAGGTATGGATAAAGTGCTTCTCTTAACGTGACATTAAATAATTAAAGCAAAAGAAAACATCACATAATCAGAGCGAAATAAGAAAATGGAGGACAGGAGATATATTCCTTCAAGGGGACAGAAAACTAGAGAGAGAAAGAGACTGTGAAGCGACGGACAATCTGACATACTGCATGTGTAAGACCTACATGATGCAAAAGGGAATTTCACATTTTCATAATCTGAAGAACAGACACAGTAAGACTTGTCGTTTAGTATCATAACACGGATATTTGACGGTCCGTGGCGTCCTATGAGGACAGTCAGTCATCAGAAACAGCAGCAGCGTGATCTTACAGGATTATTTCGAGGCCAGTCACCGGTCGAGTGTTTTTTTGTGTGAATAAATACATTCGGATTTAGTGTCAAGCTACTTGTTCTAATATAATGTCCTACAAAACAAACAAAGGAAAGATGGAGAGACAAACGAAGAGGAGATGGGGGAATTGTTCGCTCCGAGATGTTCCCAGGTTCTCCTCGTGGCCCCTCAAACTCAGCCCGCTCATCACAGGGCAGACCTCTTCTTCCAGCAGTCGCGTGTGTGAGGAGAAGCACCTTCCCTCGCGGTCTCCGTGGCTAATGAAGGCGCTCTCCGTGCCGGGAGGATCCCACATACTGAGCGCCTGCAGACCCCTGAATAACAGCCAGTCCTCTGCCGTCCACGCCCTCTACAGAGAGAACACACACAACTGAAACAAATATACCTGGAACTCATCCATTCGGTATTGACAAAAACATATGCAATAAATTAAAACAATATTAGTGTGCACGGTGTTTCTGAGTATCACGATAACAAGCTCACATCAAACCACTGAGAGGATGTTTTACGTAAAGAGCTTACAATGTATTTACTGTGAATGATGATGCATAAAAAACAAGCATAAAAATGCATGCATAAAGCATAGATGCATGCATAAAAACACATTAATAAAAATCCATAAATGATGCACAAAATGCATTAATAAAAATACATGCACTAAAATGCATGATGCATAAAATGCATGAATAAAATCCATAAATGATGCATAAAATTGCATAAATGTATACATAATGCATACATAAAAATACATATATGATGCGTAAAAATATATATATGATTAATAAAAATGCATAAAAATGTATAAATGCATAAACAATTCATAAATGATGCATAGAAATGCATACATGATGATGCATAAAAAATGCATGCAAAAAATGCCTAAATATGCACAAAAAAAAAAAAATAAAAAAAAATTTCTATAGCGTTTTATATAATACAGATTGTTTCAAAGCAGCTTCACAGTAATAAACAGGAAAAATAACGACACAATAATGCAAACTTCATCAAATATAAGACAAATTACAAATAAAAAGCTTGAGTGAGGTTTGGACCCACGGGCGTATAGTCATGCACAGCACAGTGTAGATGTGTCTAAATATGGCTGCAGGGAAACTCAGGATTCCAAACACTGGCAGTGGGAGCGGCTTGTGAACTTGAGCTAATATTGAACCAAGACAGCATCTGATCTCAATAAACATGAGGTGACCTAGCAATCTCCAGAGGAACTGAGGCCATGGGACCAAACCGGGAAGTTAAAGACGATTCTGAGATCAATAAATCACAAATTAAGCATGTTCAAGCCTCTTCAGGCTAATAGTGTTTTGAGACCATTGCTTCATGAAAAAAAAAGTCACGTACCCACCTTCATGTCATTTCAAACCGTATGACTGACTTTCTTCTGTGGAACACAAAAGGAGAAGTTTAGCCGTATGATCATGCTGCTCTTAATAACTAAAGCAGACTGGGAAAGGTTTACAGCGCCGATCAAAGTACAAAATCTCTCAAGACTCAAGTCAAACCATACGATAGTGCTTTCTGTCGGCTTATTGAAGTGCGCATGTGTGAAATGTGACAGGAACGCGTGTTCTTACTGTGGATTTAAGCGCATCCAGAGTCAAGACAGCGTTTTGCATATCGCAAACAGACTATTTTTGATCCAAAAAAGTATGAACATGCTCTTATAAGAAGTGGTACAGTAAATCCTGCATCTGTAACTGCATGAGAGGATAATATGAGCCGCTGACATGTTGCATTAATCTTCTTCGGTTTTTAATGCTTTATTTAACATCACAATCGATATAAATGAAATACTCTGAGTCAGATACGCAAATTATTACATTTTGACGCCAATACCGGCGGGAAATAACCTGATTCATTAATAAAGTCTTGTAAACGCGGTGTACTTGCGTTGTCGGTTCGCATGTAAGCCTGGATAACATGTTATTTCAATAAGCTGATATTTGTGAGTTACCAGCGCACTGGTGTGCATGTAAACATTTACCTTTGTGTTCCACAGAAAAAGAAGTCATCACTCAGACATAGAAAGACAAAAAATTGTGGGTTCATTTTCTTTTTTACACATACAAGGGTAACACTGCGTACCTGATGAGGCGAATACGTGGTAAACAAATGCAGACAGAAAAAATGAAATTAAGATATGCACAGTAAAAAAGCATCTCTAAAGAAACTAATATAAAGCCTCGGGGGAGATCTGATCCAGAGGTCGGACTGAGATTGGCACAAGTTTTTGAAACGGTTTGACTTACAGAGTCAAAGGTAGAAGTCTAAATTCATCAATCAGAAATTTTCTGTACTCATTATTCGGTCCACAAAGAGGCGGAACAGCCTGCTGTTTCACGGCTGAACAAGAAACGAGACAAGCAAAACACAAAACAGCAAACTACCGGAGAGGAGACGCAACAACGACAGACGCCCGAGTCGGTGAGCGCTGGTTCAGAGATCCATGCAACTCAGAGAAATACCGCAGACATTGGGCAAGGATGAAAAACTCACTATCACATGTGTCAAAACTGAAGTACCGGTATGCCCAGACAGCAACAGTGTCGGCCCAGATCCGGTACGCGTGGAATCCACATGATGTGGGCCGACACTATGTTGCTGTCTGGGTGCTTTGGGCTTAAAGGATTAGTCCACTTCAGAATTAAGATTTACTGATAATTTACTCTCCCCCACGTCACCCAAGATGTTCATGTCTTTCTTTCTTTCTCAGTGTGAAGGTCCAGATTTTTCATTTTTTGGGTGAACGATCCCTTTAAAGGATTAGTTCACTTCAGAATTAAAATTTCCTGATAATTTACTCTCCCTCACGTCATCCAAGATGTTCATGTCTTTCTTTCTTCAGTGGAAAAGAAATGAAGGTTTTTGAGGAACACACTCCAGGGTTTCTCCATATAGTGACTTCAATGGGGTCCAACGGGTCGAAGGTCCAGATGTGAGTTTCAGTGCAGCTTCAAAGTCTCGACACGATCCAGCCGAGGAATAAGAGTCTGATCTAGACAAACCAGCCGACATTTATAACAAAACTAAACATTTATATACTTTTAACCACTAATGCTGGTCTTGCTCTAGCTGTGATGCGACACACATTACGTAATCACGTTGAAAGGTGGGAAATGTAGGATAGTGTGGAAAAACGCCATCTCAATTTCTCCTCCAACTTCAAAATCGTCCGACATTGTTGTTTTACATTTTATTTTTTTGTAAATCCTGTTTGACTTAAGTCTCTGCACGTTTGCTTTGTAAACACTGGGTCTTTTCTTCCTCCTACGTCACGCTTGACCTTTCAACGTGATTACGTAATGTGTGTCGCATCACAGCTAGTGCAAGACCAGCATTAGTGGTTAAAAGTATACAAATGTGTATTTTGTTATAAATGTGGGCTGGTTTGTCTAGATCAGACTCTTATTCCTCGGCTGGATCGTGTCGAGACTCTGAAGCTGCACTGAAACTCACATCTGGACCTTCGACCCGTTGGACCCCATTGAAGTCACTATATGGAGAAACATCCTGGAATGTTTTCAACGGAAGAAAGAAAGACATGAACATCTTGGATGACGTGGGGGAGAATAAATTATCAGGAAATTTTAATTCTGAAGTGAACTACTCCTTTAGAGGGATCGTTCACCCAAAAATGAAAAATCTCTCATAAATTACTAACCCTCATGTCGTTCCAAACCCATAAGACTTTCGTTCATCAACACAATTGGATTTATCTAAGGATCTCTTTATGAATGTTTTGAAGTGTCAGAGTTTTGGGTGAATAGAGGGACAGAAATCTCTCAGATTTCATTAAAAATATCTTCATTTGTGTTCCGAAGATGAACGGGGTTGGAAAGACATGAGGGTGAGTCATTAATGCGTGAATTTTCTTTTTTGGGCGAACAATCCCTTTAAGAGTGCAATGAGGAGCACAGAAAGACTCACCTAAGTTTCGCAGTGAGACAGTAGAGATGTGATTTCGGCGCTCATGTGTCCCACCGCCTTGGCGGCCTCCATGATGGCGCGACGGTACATCCCTTTCTTTTTGCGGTTGAAGCGTAACCTGAAGAATTCGCGGAACGGCGACAGTTTGGCAAACGAGAGTTGGGAGGTGGTGGGAGAACCGAACCAGGACACTTTAGCTTCAGGCCAAGGAGCATCAACCTCTCCTTCTTCTCTACGAGAACCGCTAATACTGAGTATCCGAGCAGGCCACCACGGGAATCCGTGAATCTTTCCCCAAACAACATCACCTACTGTCACGGCGTGACCTTCTTCGGTCACGCACTTAGTCATGCTGCGAGTGTGCAGTCGCACGGTTAGAGGCGGAACAGTCTTGCTTTCCCCTTGAGAAGACGACGATACGGAGATGTCGTCGCCCGGAGCCAGATCGCAGAGTTCTGGCGACGTCCCATCCGAGCTAAACGACTTGGACTCGTCTAGACTGTCGCTACTGCACACGGAGAGGCTCGAAGAATCCGCTTTCCTCTTCCGGAAGTTAATGAGTAAAGTCAGGTCGCTGTGTCGATCGACCTCCTCGCCGGACCAAAGTTCAAGCGAGTTTTTCTCGGCACCATCCTCGGATTGAGAGTTGGGAACTCTTGGACTTCTTCTCCGGGAACCGCCGACAAGTTCTGCCTCGTACACGGACACTTGCTCTCCTCCGTCGGACCGGGATCTCAAGCGGATCTTGGGTGACGGGGACTCTGGACTTGCCAACTTTGGGAGCTTGAGTTTGGGAATGGAAATGGTAAGACCCGTTCGGATGGCGTCCATTTGCGGTTGCACAACTTTCTGGGATTCCTTGGAGGCGTCTCTTTGTCCATGCCCGTTCTGCAACAACTGTTTCGGACAGAAGGGTTTGACAGAGCCGTGAACTCTCGAGGGGATCTTTATTACTTCGCCTTTTCCTTGAGGAGTGCTATAGGAGATCTTAATTACAGGACTGTGGGGAATGATGTCCCCTACCGGAAACTTCTCGTCGTCTTTCTTGTCCTTTCGGAAGCGTTTGTTGTCAAAGACCATTGAGTCCTCTCTTCTCTTCGACTCTTTGTTGTTGTCCCCGTCGTCCTTTCTCTTGGCCGGAGTTGCTTTAGTGTCCTCGTCTTCTTGAGGCGCGTTTTCTTTTCTAGACGTCTTGGGCGCCGTTGGTCCATCTTTGCTGTCCTCGTCGCTGTTTAGTGTGTTTTTGCATTTCTCGCACAACACCTGCCGAGGTCTCAGTCGGATCGTGCTCATGGTCATCCTTCCAGGCTCTCGACTTCTTCTTTTCTTCCTCTTGATTGGACGAGGTGGTGGTTGAGGAACCCACTGGTTGTACGTGTGCCGGACCCAAACGGGTTGCGGGAAAGGAGCGCCCTCGAAGTACGGTGGGTACGTGGGCTGGCCCGGTTGTACCGGGACGGGTACGGGAGCAGGAGGAGCCATCGCTGGCTCCGTGTTCTCATCTTTTGGTCGCGGTGAAGGCGGACTAACGGGTTTGGAAGAAGCCTCTTCACTCGAGACTTCACAGTCCGGTCTCAGTAGGAGGCTCTCTTCTGATTTTCCAACAACGTCTGGAAGGCAAAACAGCCCAGTCCTACGGAAGAGAATCAAGAGGGAAACATAAGAGCCAAGCACTTTCACAGTAACAGAATCAGAGCAATGGAGGTTATTTATCCAGAAGGACTGCATTGTATTTGAGAATCACAATTTTTTTTTACATATTGTGGTGACATATTATGCCCCTTTTCACAAGATGTAATATAAATCTATAGTGTCCCCAGAATGTGTCGGCTCAAAATACCACCTAGATAATTTATTATAGCTTGTCAAATTTGCCCCTTTTTGGGTGTGAGCAAAGACTGGGCATTGTGTGTGTCCCTTTAAATTAGGGATGTCCCGATCCGATACTCAGGATCGGTATCGGCTCCGATACTGCCATTTTTGCGGGATCGGGTATCGATCAGACATCGATCAGACGAGGCCGATCCAAATCCGATATTGTGGGTATACTATTATGTGTTATTGTTAAGCCCCACAAAAGGCACAAAAACATTCTAAAGTACCATAACGTTTTCTTGCACTCTATTATAAGTGTTCTGAAGCCATTATGTGAGAGAGAAATTAATATTTAAGTCATTAAATTCAAGATCACGTAAACTTTTCCCTCTCGCGGCTGTCAGTCATTCTCCATTCAGCATTCAAACAGCGCGTCGCGTTCGGTTACAGTCAATGATGAAACTATCTTCAAGATGATTCAATGTTAATACTATTGTACTTGATCTGTAAGATAAAGGTCTATGTTTTCGCATATAACAACTTTATCTTGCTGGACTTTATTGCTGTAACTCAATCGGGTTACTCTCTACCGGGTGTCGGACGCTGTCGGTTTGATCCATAGGGTTTGATCACAACACTAGAGTCAGAGCACTATAATTGTTCTTCACACGCACAGTAACTAAAATTTAAAACTGTTAAAAGAAAAGGCTCAATAAACGATTGCATAGATAGATACTGTATAATACACTGTCCATCAATATGTATCTCCGTTGTGCTTTGAACTTTTCAAAGCGGACTCGACGCGCTGCGTGCTGTAACTCCACGTGGCTTCAAGCGCATCATTCTCCGCTCGGGATGCGCATACGCGCTTTGTGCCGCACTGTATTGAAGCCTTTCATATCATAATGCAGTGACGCAATTAAAGCTTATTAACATTAATAATTATTAATGTTGCTGCCTCATTAAATAGCTGTGCAATACACTTAAAACATGTCTCAATTTTATAGCAGATTTAGCTATATCTAAAATAATTATCTTTTTCATTTTTGTTACCCTTGTTTTTCATGAATGTATTTTACAACAATAAGAAGAGCAATGTGTATTATCCACTAATAGATTATGATCATATATTTTGGGGATTTGTTGTTTATCTTTATAATGAAGCTGTCTGTATTAAGTAGATTGTGTTTAACACACACAAGAGTGATAATCAGTTTAACACAGTTATAGAAATTCTACTTGATTTAAAAAACAAAAACTGTACTGGTATTTACAATGTAGAATGCTGCTGTTTAAATTGTTTTAACTTTAAACCTGTTGGTAGCTAGCTAGCTTTAAGTACTGAAGTATCTGTATTTTCTTTCATTTATATATTTCTTTATTTTTTTGTAGTGTTTGAATAAAGGGTGGCAATCTTTCATAATCAACTGTTGTTGTGGACTATATAGGAGGTATATTTTAGGTGGCTAATTGAGAAAATTGCTATATTTTTTATTAGTTTAAGAATAAAATAAAAATATCGGATTAATATCGGTATCGGCAAAAGCCAAAGCTGCGGCATCGGTATCGGAAGTGAAAAAGTGGTATCGGGACATCCCTACTTTAAATGCAAATGACCTTCTGCTCCGCCTCCGTTCAGAAGAGGGCGGAGCCTTTACACGAGCTTCAGAGACTCCGGCAGTAACAACACAGGCCAATCTCACTCATCCAGAATGATATGTCCCCTTTAAAATAGAGATCACGAATCCCCCACGATTGTGAATAGACAACTAAACAAAATAACATGTAATTTACTAGAGATTCTGATAAAATGTTAATTGCTGCAGTCTATTTAAAAAACATTGTATTCATTTGCATTAATTTAAAAAAAAAAAATCAGGTGGAGTGAATGATTTAATGACTCATAAAGACTTCACTTGTTTCGTTACTGGTGAATCAGTAACAATTCAACGACAATTACTTTTTTAACATGTCGCCACCTACTGGTGTAACAATGTAACTGATCATCTTCATTTGAAGTGCCAAGTTACTTATAAAAGGTGATTTTCTCTATTTTGATCGCTACCGTAGACATCAGTGTTTGTATCCAAAACTATAAACTTTTATCCAGTATTTCTGTGACGATTTGAATTGGATGAGCACTAAAATACTACGCAAACTAAACGAAACTTATAAAATGAGCTGAAAAAAAATACATTTTATTTCAGATAATGTTTATTTTATTTCAAGTAAGGAAATGTGGGTTTTGGTTTTAGTTTTTACAATAATAATCCTGCTACGATGGTGCAGAAAACCCCACTTACATCACCATTAAATGTCCTTATATTTAACACTCTCTTATCACAACGCTGCAAAACATTTAAACGCTCATGAACTGAAATGCACGATTAAGCATTTCTAATGGCAAGCTGACTCTTGACTGGAAAAACTAGTTGCAGTTCGTGCAACGAAACCACACCTATGTTTTCATAATCTTTTAAACACCACAGATATAATCTGATATGTCAAAACTCTTAATAATGCTGCATTATTCTTAGAAACTGCAATGCTTGGAATTTAAAAGTAGTAGCAAATACATTTCAATAACACAAAATAGTACAAGTTTAGGACAACCATTATTATTCGTATTGTGATAGCACGGCAAGACATGGAGATTTGCTTTACGTTGCAAACGAAAATGATAAAATGACCTGAAATAAAATAATTTTATTTCAGATAATGTTTAGTTTTCTGGTTTTAGTTTACAATAATAATCCTGCAACGATGGCGCAGAAAAAACACTTATATCACCTTTAAATGTCCTTATTTTTAACACTCTTATCACAATTTTGACATGATTAAGCATTTCTAATGGAAAGCTGACTCTTGACTGGAAAAACTAGATAGTGAAGCAGACATATCGTGCAAAAACACAAAACAGTCACATTTCAATAACACAAAATACAATTTTAGGACAACCATTGTGATAATAATTAAGCAAGACACGGAGATTTGGTTTACGTTGCATATTTGCATGTAGCAAAACAACTACTACGTATAAATGCATGAGCAGTTGTGTGAGATTGAGCCAGTGGTTTCAGTGATCACACTGGAGTCTTGAGTCTGTGAAAGATGCAGCCAAAGCAAAAGCGCTGTCAGAAACCACAGACAAAGAGACCAACGGGTCGGGCCGGATCCCCCTCCACCTCGCTGCACAAAAACAATCCCATAAACCACCGGGGACGCAGGGAGAGGGCCAAGAGAGTCGGCTGTTTTCACACGCAGCCCTGAAATCTGATTGTCCCGGGATTATTAATTAAATCGTAGAAGGAAATCCTGTGGGTGACAGAGGCAGAAGCCCTCGGGCAATAAACACCGATCATTTGAGATGTTTGAGGAAAAATAAAACGCCCACGCCTAAAGCAACAATAACTACAGCGTCTAGTGTCAGGGTCCGGAGTAAGACTGAATAATACTTATACACACACATATATATATATATATATTATATATATAGCAGGGATGATGAACGACCAGATGCTATTTAAACACAGTTCAGGATGTAATACTAGCTGACTGCATACTGTACACTGCTTACTATTTACTGACATAGGCGAATGATTCTACGATAAACGCTTCAAACTGTAGTATACTAAAGAAAATAGTGTAGAAACTAGTGCTGGGCAACAATTAATCACATCCAAAATAAAAGTTTGTGTTTACATAATATGTGTGTGTACTGTGTATAATTTTGTATACACACATGCATGTATAAGAAATATTTGCATGTATATATAATTTATATTATATAGAAATATAAATATTTAATATAAATCACACATTTTTCTTAAATATATACATGAATGTGTGTGTATTTATATATACACAATTATACACAGTACACACACACATATATTATGCAAACAAAAACTTTTATTGATCACGATTAATCGTTGCACAGCACTAGTAGAAACTATTTCACACATAAATACATAAAAACCGGCAAGTAACACATTGAATTAAACATGAAAGTTTGAAATTGTGTTTTCTTCTAAAATGCACTCCAATCGTCTTTGTTTTATTTGCAACTTCCAAAACTCATTTTGTACGTTGTATTATTATTTTCAGCTTATTTGGTAACACGTTACAATGAGGTCCTACTGATTAACATTAGTTAATGCATTAACTAAACAATGAGAAAAGTATTTTTACAGCATTAAATAGCCTTTGTTAATGTCATACTGTTCATGTTCATTAACTAACTTTAGATCTTTAAAATGCATTAGTAAATGTTGAAAATAACATTAACTAATATTAATAAATGCTGGTCATTGTTGGTTCATGTTACCTATTCTGCAAAAATGTGTAGTTTAATTAAAAACTACATAGAAAATAAAGGCAGTTGCAATTACTTTCAGTTCATTCGTCACACTGGAAAGCAAAGGTTGAGCGCAGTGCATTGTGGGACACGGTGTGCTCTGTAGTGTGCTCAGCAAGTGCACTAGATCATCTGAGTGTGAGTATGTATGAGTATATGATATTCTGAGAATATTGCCAAACGTCCGAGGACGGAGTGAATGAGTGATGATGATTCACTGAAAGCTTCCCAGCAGGACGTGATTCACGGTGACACAACGGGAACAAAGCAGTGACGCCGCATCTGAACATCCACTGAAACACAGGCTTTTATTCACAGCGATGCCATAGAAGAACCATTTCTGTTCCCCAAACCACCTTTCAGTGGTCAGTTCTTAAAATAAACATGTTTTTCTAAAGTGTGTCGAACATTTTAATAATCTAAAGAACATTTAGTGCAAGGGAACCATCAGTGCTAATAAAGAACCTTTATTTTTAAGAGTTTACAGGGGAGGAAAAGCACACATAGTACATAAAAAAGTATTAAAATGTACAGTTTTTAGATTAGAACTTGTAAAAAATAACAGGCCTACATAGGCGGAGCACATTTTATATCATACGCTGTCTAGTAAGTGTTTTGGAATAACCTGACAATTATAAACATTATTTTTCTGATGGGCTGCAGTTCTATAAAGGAAAAGCAATGTAAGATTCTCATGCAATGTGTCTATTAATACCTCACAGTATCTGTGTGACAGACGCACAATATCCACAATCACACACACAATAACCATCCACACAGGAATATAATGTGGAGAAGGTTCAATGACATCAATGTCAGATTATTCCACATCAAACCCATAGAATCTGAAACCAACACTGATGAAACATGGAATAAACCAATGCAGATTCAAAATCAAAGGCCTCATGATGAAAACCACATGCAAGTGTTACTTTAATCAAATTCCCCCAGTATCAAATGAATAAACACAATAGTTGACCTTTACACTGACTGTATATAACAATGCCATCTGACCCTCCATGGACAATAATGATTATTCGGACTCAATTAAACTGATCCTGAGTCATTATTCCCGATGACAGCGATGAATGTGCATGAAAACATAAATCAATGTTTCATGTGATGAAATGATACAAAGAAACAGCTTCAGCTACATGGCTAAAGCAGAGAGCAACCATCACACCATCACCATCTGAGACACTAAAAACACACAATCCGACACAAAACAGCGCTTTATCCACATCTAGTGTGTCTCATGATGAAGATGATGATGATGAAGATGGCTGCTGTTCTTCATTGTCTCTGCTCAAGGCCTGCCTGTGTTCTCCTGGCCTGCTCTTTAGGCCCGACATTATAAAGTGTGTGTTTTTCGCATGAAAACACAAAGAAAGGAGACTCACTTTCTGCTGCAGTCCAGTAAGATCCCGGTGTAGCTCTTCTCCCGGTAGACCAGCGTCACCACGAGCGTGTCGTTCACGATCTGTTCGACGGTCACCGGGATCCGGGAGCCGGCCCGCAGCTCCTCCGGCACGGCCTGCATGTTTCCTCGCTCGGGGTCCGGGTTTGGGTCGCTCGATCGCGGCCACCGGAGCCTCGGTCGCGTCGCGTCGCGTCGGCCTTCACTGCGATCCGTGCGCGCGCTCGGGAGGCTCCGTCAGGACGCGCAATGACGCCATCAACTCCACCGACGCGTTACAACGGGCCCGTTCGCGGTGACATCACCAGAGAAAGACGAGAACCACCGTCTGATCTGAGCGAACTACAGCCACACACACACACACACACACACACACACTGCACATAAGCCTACAATGTTCTGGACATACAGGTAAACTCACCTAGTAGATCACATGGCACATACAACACAATATATAAACACACACACACACACACACATATAGCTACACTTTTGTTTGGTGCGATTAATTTATTTGACAGCCCTATATATATCAAAATATAGCCTATATTAATTTCCTGTTTACGTAAGAGTTTTTTGCAAGTCTCTTGTTTAATACTTCCCCTGTAGTCAATCATTGTATCCCTTAAAACTCATCTTTGATCACCAAAATTACATATTTAAAAAAAATCTTCATGTCTTAAAATATCTTGAATGTAACTCGACACCCTTGCCTCATTTAGTATGCGCGGTTCTATGAATATGCAAATGAGCCCCGCCTCCACTCACTCCCTCAGCTCAGAGATCCACTGGTTGACGATCACACGTTGATCTGATTGGTTACAAGCTCGTTTGTGACGTCAGAAACACCAGCGATTTCAAACCGTGTTTTTGAGACTGTCTTTGGTTCACTGCAGTTTTAAGGAGGAAATACTCAGCAATGCTGTCGACTTATGAACTTACACATGGTGTGTCTTAAAGCAGATTAAAAACACCACATAGACACATAAACAACATTAAACGCTGGAGTTTCACCACAGGGGGACTTTAAACATACAATCTATATTCATATTAACAGCGAATATAAATGCCCAAACTCATCCTATATGTTTGTTTATTACATAATAAAACTCTGTTATGATGTATTTTCATATGCATTTTCATTTCCACGTACAGTAAAGTGCTTGTCAGCCAGAAAACTTCCGAGATGAGTTTAAATTATGTGTTTTATTAAAATGATCAAGCTTAGTTGCTGATTTTACTGCATTTTATTTCTTCTTCCCATTGACCATAAACCACATGAATTATGAGCATGCAAAACGGTTTATTCTTTTCAATACGATATTTAGATATTAGATATTTAGATATATCTGATTTGAAGATGTTTATGCAAATCAGTTCTTACCAGTTTCATAGATATTCATAAGACTGGTGTTGTTTATTATTTATTCACATACTTGTTAAACAACAATAGAAAGTCAGTCATAACTAACAGTTTTACAGACACAGAGTGAGATTACACATCACAGTCTACACACATTACCTAACAATACATGAAACACGACAGAGATATGGCGAGTGGAGGTTTTTATGTATTGTTTTTATATTATAAAACCCTCTAATAAAGAAAACAAATACTTTGCTTTGGGACGTTTCATTCATCCCTCTCAAAGTCTCCAAATATATTACAAGTTCCTCTTTAAAAAACATTCATCTGGAAAAATGTGCAGTTGTGTATGTACTAGAACTGGCGCTGAAGCCTTCGTGATGCAGTTCTGTGATTATAAAGCGTATAAAAACAATCCAGTGATGAAACGAACGCCTGAAACTCTCTCAGCTTTACTGAACACACTGAGTTTAGTGACTCTCAGGGAAGGGACATATTTCCTCGGTTTCCCACAACACTGATCCGTCAGGCCTGTAACACGTGCTGTGGAGATGAAGATGAGGATGATGAGGATGGCGATGAAGATGAACAGTGAGGATGATGATGAGGATGATGATTAAGATTGTGATGAAGATGGTGATGATTATGATGATGATGAAGATGAGGATGAAGATGGTGATAATGATGAAGATGATGAAGATGAGGATGGTGATGATGAAATAAATACAGGAACATATACATAAATAAAACAGTAATACAGTCATCACGAGAGTGATGAAGATGAGGATGATGAACAGTGATGAAGATGAAGATGATCAACAATGAGGATGATGAAGATGAGGATGATGAACAGTGAGGATGATGATGGTGATGATGAAGATGAGGATGATGATGGTGATAATGATGAAGATGATGATGGTGATAATGATGAAGATGAGGATGGTGATGATGAAGATGATGAAGATGAGGATGGTGATGATGATTAAATAAATACAGGAATGTATACATAACAGTCATCATGAGAGTGACACTTGATCGGGTGCTTAACTGTCATAAAATAATAAGATGAAAAAATACTTTTTTACTTGACTTTAGAATGTGATTACATTAGGTTTATGGAAGCCTAAACCTCACTTTGTATGTGATGTTGTTCTAGAACTCACGGAAGAATAATGGAATAAAAAATTGCATCTATCTCACAATTTGACTTTTTCTCTCACAATTGCAAAGTTTATATCTCACATTTCTGAATGATTGAAGAATAAGGGTTAGAATTGTGAGATAAAAGGTTGTATTAATATGATGGGAAAGTAAAGCTGAAGGCTGTGAGTTACTCCACTAACCACACGATGTCAGTACACACACACACACACACACACTTGCTCCTGAACTCCATCGATCACGTGACTCTGCATTAGTGGACCCAGAGCATGAGAACAGCCTCACACACATCTGCAAACACTGGGTCACGTGTTCCTCTCACACACACTGCATGAAGCCTGTTGCTCTTAGTGTTGTGAGTTGTTGTATGCAATGCTGTGATGTTAAACTGCGTTCTGGTAATGTGCACTGATAGTTTGACAGAACACAACAATAAGAGCCATTTATACATAATAAATACATTTATATGATATTTAAAGGGTTCATTTCATGCAACATTTTATTATAATTAATTTTCCCCTGAAGGAATTTATTTTTATTTTTCATGAGCGTTTTGGATAAATGCGTAGAGTCTGTGTTCACATCACATGTGTTTCTCTGACAGACGAAGGGAAAGATGTGAACCTGGTCTCTTCTTCTTCCAGATCTGTCCTGTGTTCTCTGATCGCTTAGCAGACGCTGGACTCTAACACACACACACACACACACACACACACATGAAGAACACCAGTACATCATCTCCTTCCTCTTGTTTTACAGCACAAATATATGAACATTCTCACATCAAGACACATTTACTAAAATGTACATTCAAATGCATCAAAAATGCAGAGACTTCTTTGTGTGATCGTGATTATTGAGCAGAAAAGCTCTGACAGCTAAGAGAAGTCATTTAGCTCGGTTTGCATGTGAAATAGATAAAGAGGAAAAGACTAATAATCTAAATAATAAACACAATCTGCTCTGCATAGTGAGTTCTTCTCAGAACACGATCAATAACTCTCTCTGGATATGAGGAGTCTTCTTCACTAGATCAGGAACATCTTTTTTTTGTCTTGTTTTGCAACAATAATCTAAACATCCATAAATCCAGATGCATTCGCTCGACAAGAAAAACCACACGTCAAGATTAGTGTGTTTTAGACCAAATACTTTCAGTTTTTCTACTTTAAAATGTCATGTTTAATTCAAAGTGTTGTAACTTGCAGTTTCTTTGTAATTATACGTGAAATGTGGCGATTTCGAACAATGTAAGGTCTAAAAATATCTGATCTGGGATATTGTTTACATTTAATTATGGTCATAAGGTTCAGATGTTTGGAATAAAATTAAATGACTAAATTATTAAAAATAAATCAAATTAAACCTAAATGAAAATATTTACAGAACAACTAATAAAAATGACAAAAGTGCATAAAATTACTCAAATTTAAAATTAAATTTATTGTTTAAAATTAATTATGGACATAAGGTTCAGATGTTTTGAACAAAATTAAATTTCTAAATAAATAAAATTAAACCTAAAATATTTTACAGAAAAACTAATAAAAATGACATAATAATGACAAGTGCATAACAAAATTACTCAAATTTAAAATGATTTATTTATATAATTATGATGATGGAAATAAGGTACAGACATTTGGAACAAAATTAAAACTAAAAATAAATAAATTAAAGCTAAATTGAAATATTCAAAAGTACAAAAAACTAATAAAAGAACTGACAAAAAAACACAAAATTACTCAAATTTAAAACAAAAACTGATAATGTAAGTATATAAAAATAAAAGTGATTTATAAATGCTATAATAGTATATAAATAACAGTAATTAGTTCATTAAATTGAATCCTTATACCAAATTAAAACAGGGAACAATTCTGATGTAAAATAAAAGAAGGATCTTATTTCTCAGATGTGTAATAATCCTGGCGTTGTTCTCTACAGATATTGACGGACTGCTTCTGTTAAAAGCATCTGTAAACGAGTGTGTTTATTATGTCTTGTTTTCTGGGGAAATAAATAAAAATGAAGTGAGTTTTTGCTCAAAAAAAAACAAAAAGATCTGCCAATGGAGTGAGAAAAATAATCCTGTTTCTGTTTGGATTAAGATTATTTTTCTTACGCCATAGCCAGACAAGAGAGGATTAAAGGAGAAGGAAGATTATGATTATTTACTGTAGAGTTATAGGCCGCGTCGCACAGTTCGGAAGCGGTTGACATGACACTAAACCAGTGATCTGGCAGAGGCAGCCATGATGAACAGCTGAGGTACGGTGGCTCCTGAGGACCAAACTACAGCAGGACTCACGGAAGAACAAATCAAGCAAGAAGAAGAGTTTCTGCAGTGTAACACGGATGAGTGACTCACAACACTCCTGCAGATCTCAGGTGTGTGTGTGTGTGTGTGTGTGTGTGTGTGTCAGTACCTGCTTCTGGAGTGTGTGTGTGTGATTCATTCCTCTCCATCAGGATGATCCTGTGCCGAAGCTCCTGGAAGATCTGGATATCGGGATCATCTTCCTCACACACATCCAGACTGGAGAAACACAGCTTCTCCACCTCTGATTCTGCACACACACACACACACACACACACACACACACACACACACGAGACGAGATTATAATCAAACATGAGCATCGAGGTCACGCTCAGTTTACTGTTAACATGAAAACTTCATTTATCAGTGGTGTTTGTTACGTCACTCATCAGTATCACACTCTTCTTCTTCCTCAGTGTTTCTGTTTTGTTTTCCAGCACAAATATATATACATTCTTTAATCAGATGCAAATATATATTTACTAGTGCTTTGATCACTAAATGCCTTCTCACACTTAAAACTCTTAATATTTTTCAACATTTCAAATGGTTTCAATCCAGTGTTGTTAATGTTAACTAAAACTGACACTAATACAGTGATGGCCAACATTTTAGAATAATTAAGATGTTTTAAAATTAGTCTCTTAATTATGAGATGAAAAGTCAAAATGATGACATACTAAATGAACATTATGAGATTAAAGTCAATTATGAGATAAATTGAAATTGAGATACAAATTTTAAATTATGCCATACTAAATTGAAATAATGACACAATCAAAATTATAACAAAATGTAAAAATTATGACAGAATTATGAGATTAAAGTCAAAATTATGACATACTGAATCAAAGTTATGACTGAAATGTTTTTAATTGATATACTAAATTAAAGGTATGAGATTAAAACAGTAAAGTAAATAGTTTTAGTTAGTAGAAATGAAGTTCGAGAGAGGAGAATCCTGTAATAAGCTTCAGTTTTCAGGCCAGTGTTCCTGCTGATCATTTGATTTTCATCTTCAGCCTCATTAAGATCTCAGCATCGTTCCCGATAATAGAGCAGAGTTGAACACTCGTTAGTGTAATGACAGTCAGATTATATCTGGAGTCTGCACTGCAAAACATGCTTTTCTTACTATTCTTAGTATTTTTGTCTTGTTTCCAGTCCAAATATCAAAAAATTATTCAATCAAGATGCATTTACTAGATGAGTAAAATACCATAAGATATTATTGTTTTGTTTTCTGGGGAGATAAATAAAAATGAAGCGAGTTTTGGCTTAAAACAAGCAAAATGATCTGCCAATGGGGTTAGAAAAATAATATTGTTTCTGTTTGAATTAAGATTATTTTTCTCACCCCATTGGCAGATAATTTTGCTTTTTTAAGCAACAACTCACTTAATTTGCATTTATTTCCCCAGAAAACAAGACATAATATCTTATGTCATTTCACTCATCTAGTAAATGCTTCTTAATTTAAGAATCTTTAGATATTTGGACTGGAAACAGGACAGAAACACTTATAAGAGAAGCATTAGTGCGGTGTATATCTGGGTTTGTGGTTTTCGCTGGACTGGAAGCGCCAGAATCTCAGCGTCTCCAAGGGAACAGAAACTCACACCCATCAGGCAGAACCAGGGCATGGAGCTATTTTTGAGGCAGGCCATCCTTTTTATGCAAAGCCACAGATGGCAAGCACACACACACACACACTCACAGGTTGTTCTCACCTTCACCTAGTTGAGCACATCGCAGGTGATGTAGGATCTTCGGCAGGCCGAGGTCCAGAACGTCCCGAGGAGGGAAAGTGAGCGGGCAGTTCCTCAGACTCAAAGCCTTCAGTGACATCAGATTCCCTGAAGAAGAGAAGAGTCACATCACACACACATCTTCATCTTCATCACACACACATCTTCATCTTCATCATGCACTGCAAAAAAATGCTTTTTTTACTTAGTATTTTTGTCTTGTTTCCAGTTCAAATATCAAAAAATGATTTAATCAAGAAGCATTTACTAGATGAGTAAAATGCCATATTATGTCCTGTTTTCTGGTAGCCTGGTTAAAACCAGAGCATTCTCAGGTGTAAGTGAGTTATGGTCTGGCAAAGCATCATAGACAAATCATTTCCAGAGGGGCGTCACCAACGGACGTCGCGGATAGACCTAAACCCAATCAGAGCGATGAAGGAGATGACGTATGCAGAGCGGCGGAGACACATCTCCGAGTGTTGTTCTTTGCTCGGTTTTTAACAAAAAGGAAACGTTCAAATGGCTTAAAACAGACGCGATAGCTGATTGGAACGAGTGATGTTCGATGGCGGCATCCATCTTTGTAATGTAGGCTACAAAATCTGCTTCAAAATCCCAGCGCTGTCGTCATCGTGTAAAGCCCGCCCCAACGCTTCTGATTGGTGCAGCGATTTCGACGGATTGAAAATGGGCTTGAATGAGCTCTTTGCCAGACTAACTTTCAGAGCAAATCTAAATTTGCCGGAAGTTGTCTGGGTTTATCCAGGCTAGTTTTCTGGGGGAATTAATAAAAATTAAGTGAGTTTTTGCTTTAAAAAAAAGCTAAATTATCTGCCAATGGGGTCAGAAAAATAATCTTAATCCAAACAGAAACAGGATTATTTTTCTCACTCCATTGACAGATAATTTTGCTTTTTTTTAAAGCAAAAACTCACTTAATTTTTATTAATTCCCCCAGAAAACAAGACATAATATCTTATGGCATTTTACTACTTTAGTAAATGCATCTTGATTTAAAAAAACACTGAGTAAGAACAGCATGTTTTGCAGTGTGTGTTCTGAGTGATATTAGACGCAGATTCTCGTTTTTGAAGCTTACACAGAGATGATAACATTTTCATTTGGATTGTTTCAACCCAACTTTGGGTCAAATACAAACCCAGCGGTTGGGTTCAATTTTTTAATTACATTTTTAACCCAATGTTTGGGTTTGTCCACATTTGACCCAAAATTGGGTTAAAACAACCCAGCATTTTTTAGAGTGCGCCTTGGATCCTGTTTCAGAGTGTGTGTTCTGGAGCTCAAACACTGCTGTGTGCGGATGAACGGCCAGAACACATTAAAGTTTCTGTCTTCAGTAGAGCGGTGTCGTGTTAGCGGCCCCTAAGTTAATCACTAATGATCTTTACAACGGAAGTGAATCAATCAAAACTAACTTTATCCGGACAATAACTTTATTCTAGAGCTGCTGTAAAGCCTAAACACTCTCTGTTACTGTAATCTCCTGTTATCACTGTAAAGCTGCTGTGAAACTCTCTGTGCTGTTACAGCGCTGTATAGATGAAGGAGACTGACTAGACTTGACTAGACTAGACTTGACTAGACTAGACTTGACTTGACTTGACTTGACTTGACTAGACTTGACTTGACTTGACTAGACTTGACTTGACTAGACTAGACTAGACTTGACTAGACTTGACTTGACTAGACTTGACTTGACTTGACTTGACTAGACTTGACTTGACTAGACTTGACTTGACTAGACTTGACTTGACTAGACTTGACTTGACTTGACTTGACTAGACTTGACTTGACTTGACTTGACTTGACTAGACTTGACTTGACTTGACTTGACTAGACTTGACTTGACTTGACTAGACTTGACTTGACTTGACTAGACTTGACTTGACTAGACTTGACTTGACTTGACTTGACTTGACTAGACTTGACTAGACTTGACTTGACTTGACTTGACTAGACTTGACTTGACTTGACTTGACTTGACTAGACTTGACTTGACTTGACTAGACTTGACTTGACTTGACTAGACTTGACTAGACTTGACTAGACTTGACTAGACTTGACTTGACTTGACTTGACTAGACTTGACTTGACTTGACTTGACTTGACTAGACTTGACTTGACTAGACTTGACTTGACTTGACTTGACTAGACTTGACTAGACTTGACTTGACTTGACTTGACTAGACTTGACTTGACTAGACTTGACTTGACTTGACTTGACTTGACTTGACTTGACTTGACTTGACTAGACTTGACTTGACTTGACTTGACTAGACTTGACTTGACTTGACTTGACCAGACCAGACCAGACCTGACCTGACCTGACCTGACCAGACCTGACCTGACCTGACCAGACCTGACTAGACTTGACTAGACTAGACTTGACTTGACTTGACTTGACTAGACTTGACTTGACTTGACTAGACTTGACTAGACTTGACTTGACTAGACTTGACTAGACTTGACTTGACTTGACTTGACTAGACTTGACTTGACTTGACTAGACTTGACTTGACTTGACTAGACTTGACTAGACTAGACTAGACTTGACTTGACTTGACTAGACTTGACTAGACTTGACTTGACTTGACTTGACTAGACTTGACTAGACTTGACTTGACTTGACTTGACTAGACTAGACTTGACTTGACTTGACTAGACTTGACTTGACTAGACTTGACTTGACTTGACTTGACTTGACTAGACTTGACTTGACTTGACTTGACTTGACTTGACTTGACTTGACTAGACTTGACTTGACTTGACTTGACCTGACCTGACCTGACCAGACCAGACCAGACCTGACTTGACTTGACTAGAATTGACTTGACTTTACTTGACTTGACTTGACTTGACTAGACTTGACTTGACTAGACTAGACTAGACTAGACTAGACTTGACTTGACTAGACTTGACTTGACTAGACTAGACTAGACTAGACTAGACTAGACTAGACTTTACTTGACTTGACTTGACTTGACTTGACTTGACTTGACTAGACTTGACTTGACTAGACTTGACTAGACTAGACTAGACTAGACTTGACTTGACTTGACTTGACTTGACTAGACTAGACTAGACTTGACTTGACTTGACTTGACTAGACTTGACTTGACTAGACTAGACTAGACTAGACTAGAATTGACTTGACTTTACTTGACTTGACTTGACTAGACTTGACTTGACTAGACTTGACTAGACTAGACTAGACTTGACTTGACTTGACTAGACTTGACTTGACTTGACTTGACTAGACTAGACTAGACTAGACTAGACTTGACTTGACGTACCCAGCTCCGGGGGAAGCGCTGTGATCGGGTTTCCCTCCAAGAGTAACGTCTTCAAGCACCTTAAACACAAGAGTTGATCAAACATGCACAAATATCTAATATCTTAAGAATAAACACCCTAATCTTGATTTAGGAATGTTTAGATATTTGTGCTGGAAAACAAGAAAGAAACACTGAAGAGGAAGAGCATTTCTAAACTGCAAATGCAATGATTCTGTGATCTAATATTTGTGTCTAAAGCTGTAAAATTGATCACACTGGAAATAAAATTATGTTTCTGTCTGTTTTCCAGCACAAATATCTAAACATTCTTAAATCAAGACACATTTACTGGAGAAGCAGCAAAATTACTGAAGAGATTAAGTCTTGCTTTCTGAAAAATGTTTTAAAATGAAGCGAGTTTCTGCTTAAATAAGAACAAATATCTGCCAATGGAGTCAGAAAAATAAACTTAAAAACAAGATCATATGGAAACACTTTATATAAAGGCTTTATGTTTAAAGCAGTATACAGGTATTCATAATGTACGTTATAAATGCGGTATATCTTTTAATAAATAATTGTAACCAAAGTTAAAATATATTATTATATTAGCAGATTCCTTGTTACATCTGAAATTGCTTGTTTGTTGTGTTTTAATGCTTTCTAAAGACATGACATAAGGTATTATAACTGTGGTTATAATTATTGATGAGATCATAATGCATTATAAGAAGACATAATTAATGCATTAAAAAACTTTTATAATGCATTATATAAAAGGCTTTAAGTGAAGTGTTACCGATTCTAGTCTGACCTCATTGGAAGATCTCTTTCACAAAACGAGTAGTAAGTCATTTTCCTTCTAAAATAAATGTATCTTGAAATAAGACTAACTTTATACTGGAAAATGAGCAAAACTACAGAGGAAGATTATGATTTCCTTCATATCTGTGCTCATTTCTTTCATATCACTCTCTCTTGTTGCATGATAAAATCATTCACACTCAAATCATTATTTTTTGTCTTTATTTAACCGTTGCGTCTCATGACACGCCGCTCTAAAAATGCAGTGCTCAAGTTAAAAGAAGTTCAACTTTTAAAAACACATCTCTAGACTTTGCGCTTTTTCTCGTTCTGCTGACCTGAAGTAGATCTGACCTGAGAACAGTGGGATGGGTGAAAATGCAAGTTCTCGAGGTGCGTTTGAAAAAGGTGAACTTGTTTTAAAGGTGCACTGTGTAACTCTTTCAAAGTTAAAGTCCCCCTGTGGTGAAACTCCAGCGTTTAATGTTGTTTATGTGTCTGTGTGGTGTTTTTAATATGCTTTAACACAAACCATGTGTACAACCTACAACTTCCTTGTCTTATGTGACATTTATTCGAACATCTTCTGGTCAGGTATGACAAATATTTAACTTTATGCCAAAAGTATGAAGCCAAAATGACTTTAAATGATGAGTAATTGATTTCAGCACTCCTTGACTTAAGCGCTACACTGTTAAAAATTGCTGTAAAAATACAGCCAATTTCCAACAGTAAAATACTGTTATTTCAATAAACAGTTTTATCCTGTAAATTTACAGTCTATGCTCCATAAATTAATTTCTTGCTGTAAATTTACAGCATTTATGTGTTAACCAATTTGTTCCTGGAAAAAACAGTCTTGGACTGTAAAAAATAGCACGTGTGGGCGGGGCATCTTCAACGCGGTCTCTTTTCGAACAAAAAGCAGTTAAAGAACAAAATGGTTTCGCAACACTCCTGCTGTCTTAAAGAAGGCCACTGTTCAAGGTAAGTTTATTTCTTTGCTGTTATTCTATTATGTTGCACCAGAGTACCTGTAAAATCGCCTTTTTCATGAGGTATTTTTTTTAACTGCTTACTGAGCGCGAATCGCGTTTTGAAGACAGAGCTCGACGGTTGAGACATTTCGCCTATCTGCTAATGAACGCTCTCTGAGCTCCGATTACTAACGTAAATCTATGCGATTATTACTGCGAATTCTTTGCTTGGCTAAAGTTGTTACCATTTAGAAATTGGTTGGGCTTTCTTTTGTAGTAGCCTAACCCTTAACTCGATTTATATGAATTTGTGATTCAGTAACGTTACACGGTGCGAATCTTACCAGATGCATCAATTCGCATAACGTTAATATCATGCACATAAGATGGAGAATAATTACAAAACAACTCGAAATATCCAGATCCAATGTTGTAATTAAAATGTAGTGGTCAATTTGTTTATTTTCCATGCAAATAATATTAAAATTCCCAAAGCAAATTAGATATTTTTTTTATTTTTTTTTTGATTTAGTGATGCAAGTACCTGCGTTTTTGTGAGATTCACATGTAAGTTAGGCCTAACGTTATAGTATTAAGTCAAAGAGGTTGTGTTTGAAAGACGAGGCAGAGACGGATATTCTTTGCGGCGCGAAACACGTTTTTGCAGACAGACAGTTATCAACAGCTGAGGCATTTCACTATTCAATGTTCTCCGCACTCTGACGTCGATTTTCTTTGCTTGGTTAAAGATTTCGAAATAATTATTTTCTTCTTTTTTCCTAGGAATCCTTCACTTGATGTAAATGTTTTACTGAGACAGTTTGCCCTAATCTTTGGTGAGTTTCACGCCATGTGGGCCTATAACTTACTTGCAAACTTTGTGCACAATCATGCAGTAACGTTACCATTTTTGCATTTGATATTCCAGAAGTAACACAGAAGCAAGGATGACCGACACATGAGCTTCACAATTCTCTGTCACGTCACCATGTCCCTGGTGAACACTCTTATGGCAGTAGATCGTAAGTAATGATTTATAGTTCATTTAGTATTTATTTTATTTTTGTTTTTCTAACACAAAAATAAAATGAGTTAAAACGATTAATATTTTTATTACACACATCTATCGTTTGGCTTCAGATTTAGAAGACATTGATTCATCCACGGTGGTCTTGTGAATTAATGTTACGATTGTGGTGTTGTTTTTTAAGTGACAAAAGAATTAAGATTAGTTAAGTACATTAACATGATCATTTTATGTTTCTTTAAAAAGTGTTTGCAGAGTATGTGATCACTTTTTGCAGAGTATGTGATCACTTTTTGCAATGTGCTTTATTTTAGCACTAAGATTTTCTTGATTTTCTTTACTCTCAGACCTGGACTTCCTCTCAGACCAGATCTGTCAAAAGCTGATGTGGGACGTATTGGCTGTTTTTTGCCTCTTCCTACATTTCTTCACCCATTGGTTCTCGTGATTATGTCCTCTCAGATCTGGACTTCCTCTCAGGCCAGATCATTCAAAAGCAGGTTTGGGATATTTTGGCAGTGTTTTTCCCCCCCTCCCCCCTCTATCAAGGATTTTTCATCCATTGGTTCTCAATGTTTTCCTCTCAGACCCAGACTTAATCTCTGGCCTGGTTGCTGATGTGACATTTTGGCTGGTTTTAGTGTTTTGTTTGTTCGGGTTTTTTGGTTTTTTTTTGCCTCTTTGTAATGTTTCTGTGTTTGCCTACTGGTTCCTCTCATTGAATTTTAAAATGTATTTTCTGTTACTTTTTTTCCTTAAATACTGTTAATGTATTGTTAAAACCTGTTACTTATTTTAAATAAATGGCAAACAATGTACTAATACATAATCTGTTTTGTCTTTATTTTTTCCATTGAGTAAAAAGTCTGTTTGGAATGTCTGTATACATTATGCTACATATAGGGATGTTAATAGATATCAGACAATAGAGTAAATAAAAAACAGTATTTATATTCTAACTTTATGCTGCCAGTACTTTGTGAAATTACAGCACAGCCTTAAAATTAAAAACTGTAAAATTACGGTAAAGGGCTGGAACCACAGCTGCCAGTACTTTACTGTAAAATTACAGCATTGTTGAAACCGTAAAATTACGGTAAAGGGCTGGAACCACAGCTGCCAGTACTTTACTGTAAAATTACAGCATTGTTGAAACCGTAAAATTACGGTAAAGGGCTGGAACCACAGCTGCCAGTACTTTACTGTAAAATTACAGCATTGTTGAAACTGTAAAATTACGGTAAAGGGCTGGAACCACAGCTGCCAGTTCTTTACTGTAAATATACGGGTGAATTTTTTACAGTGTAGCCTTAATGTTGCACATTAATGTTTTTTCCTCTTTTTTTTGTGGAAACGCACAGGGAAAAAAAGTGTGTAACTGCTCGCACACCTGTTTATCTTTTCCTTTGTCGTCTCATTCGTTTCTTTGCTAGATTTTCTCATGTCTGCTCATGCTAGTTAACGTTAGTCACTCCCTGTATAGGCTAATATGTTTTCTTTTCTCACAAATGTATGACTTTTGGAAGTGCAATTTCATTACCATTTGCACTTTTATTAAAGTTGAATTAGCTAACCTTCTATGTCATTAACTCTTCAAAGTGTAGGCTTGCAGGTGTTGATTATAATGAATTATAGTTAGGCCCATACATAATAATAAGGATAAACAATATTTAAAAAGTATATAATTATCTAACATATGAATCAACCACAAAACATAACATGCTAAATGGGGGATATCTATATCTAGCATAAAATAAATTGTCAGAACGAACGTCGTCTCTCGGTTGCTGAATGTCGCGCAACAGCGTCGCTACAGCCCGTCGCGTCTTACAATTCTACGTTCACTGTAAAGCATGATCTATTGTGAAGATCATTTCATTATAGTTGTTGTGCTGGAGTTTATTCTCAAGGAAGTATCGTGTCTCTTAACGGGTAAAACTACAGTAACATCTTCCAGTCAGTTTGAGATCCTCCATCTTCATATCTTTTATGAGACATAAGCTGCTATTCATCGAAGCACAACCAAAACAATGTCCTTCCGCAAAATGCACGCAGTTTTGCTTTTAACCACTAGAGGGACAGAATTAACGAGCGCGTCTTTACATTTGAAAACAATGGGAGAGTAGCGCAGTGGAACGGAACTATTTAACACGGACGCTGGTCTGACTCACATGTGCTGTCCGACAGCGGCTGGAAGAGCTGAGATCTGATTATTCCTCACATCCAACCAGAGCAGAGACGGAAAACTGCTGAAGAAGCGCTCCGGGAGCGCGCAGATCTCATTACCCTCCAGATACAGGCTCTACAACACAACACACAACACCATCCCATGAAACTGCGTATCTACAGCACGAATTGTCAAGTCAAGTCAAGTCACCTTTATTTATATAGCGCTTTTTACAATACAGATTGTACCAAAGCAGCTTCACAGTGATAACATGAAAATAATACCACAAAGTTTGTTTCTAGAAGAAAATTGCATCAACGTCCACCAGTAGGCAGATCAATAATATTGTTGAATATTAAATGTCCCCAATTGTATTTATCGTGCAATTTATACGCAAAAAAGAGTTTTTACGTGCATATGATATGCACATTGGGTACACAGCAAAAATGCTTACTTAGTATTTTTGTCTTGTTATGTTTCCAGTCCAAATATCTAAAACATTCTAAAATCAAAATGCATTTTCTAGATGAGTAAAATTCCACGAGATTGTAAGCCTTGTTTTCCCGGGGGAATTAATCAAAATTAAGTGAGTTTTTGCTTAAAAAAAGCTAAATTATCTGCCAATGGGGTGAGAAAAATAATCTTAATTCAAACAGAAACAGGATTATTTTTCTAACCCCATCGGCAGATTATTTGGCTTTTTTAAGCAACAACTTCATTTGTATTTATTTCCCCAGAAAACAAGACATAATATCTATGTATAAATGCATCTTGATTTAAGAATTTTTGGGTGTTTTGACTGGAAACAATAGCTAGGCTACTAAGTAAGAAAAGCATTTTTTTTTTGCGGTGTAGGGTTATTGGTGTGGAGTATTACACGCCATAAATTACGTATCATATGCACGTAAACTGTTGCGTATAAATTGCACGATAAATTCAATTCGTGCTGTAGGCCTACGCACTTTCACGAGATAGAACTGTACCGGAAATGGCGTCATGATGCGATCAGACTGAAGGAGTGCATCGGTCACATGTGGGAAATGTTTCTGGAATATTATTTTCCAAGAGATCATGTGGAAAAAAGCTTGGCTGCTTTCTTTTCGGGTTTGTATATATATAGCTAACACAATTCGGGAATTACATTTGAAAATTCTTCATAATATTTATGTTTAATTATACTTTATCAAAATGTATGGATATTGATGAAAATTGCTCATTTTGTTCAGATCAGCCAGAAACAATTCTACATCTCCAAAGATGTTATTACATATTTGAATAAAAAGATGCTTCTGTTAATTTTATGATGAACCATATAATATTATTTGGTCAATTTTATATTCATAAAAGTAAAATAAATAATTCTAAGCCTTGTCTGAAGGTCTTTATTGATTTGTATATTGAGTCTCTCAATGTAGCCTACTAATAACAAAAAATGTAGAGATACAATCTTATACGCTAAAGAGTTGAAGCTTATTGAAATCTGAAATTATATGCTGTCTTTATTTAAGTACTAATTAATGATTTATTTGTTTATTTTCTTCATTTCTATTTAAATCAATAGTATTATATATATTGCCTGTTGTTTTCCTTTTTCTGTTCTTTCCTTATGTATTGTAAACCTGATTTCTTTTAAGTGACTATCTTTTTGGATGTGTTGTTATAGTTGTTCATGTTTTATGTCTGTATTAATGTTTAACATCACCTGGAGATGCGTCATCTGTAACACAGAGTCTGAGATGGTCTTCAGTCCTCTTCTGCGCATGTGCAGCATTACTGCTCTTCCTGCGCCGTCGAGGCTCTCGTGATCATAATCGATCATATTCCTGTTGAAAGGTTATGGTGTATAGTAGGCTAATATTTACATCTGACTGTCAGTTGGGATGTTGTGAGTCGTTGCTATGGTGACAGCGCATGAAAGCGAAACCACTACGGTGAGCGTCGAAGGACAGACATCCAAACGCGTTTGAAAAATACAGAGAAGGAATCTTAAATAATGTATTTGTGGAACAGCGAATAAGTACAGTTAATTTAAACAAAACATAAAAGTAAAAATGAAAGAAAATAAAGAAAATACCCCATAATGCAGTAATTGTCAATAGAATAGGTCTATATGAAGTATTTATTCTAACTAAATGTTTGGCCATGTAACAAAATGCATAAATGTGGTAAAGCATAATTACATGGTTTTATTAATGTCACAAATATATTAGGCTGTATTATAAAGAACGAAAACAGTCTCATCTTTGTGAAGTCGATCTTTTTTTAACGATCAGCAGGGTTATTAAACTAGTTAACTAAAACTATAAAAACATTTTATATACCTGAAATAATTTTATTTTTAGACAGCTAGTTGCCAGGGCAACATTTCTACCAAGTTAAAAAAAAACATAACTACATTTTAACATTTTAAACAACTACAAAATGACTAAAATAACAAAAGAACTAACTTGAATGAACTAAAATGAAAAAGAAAATATCAAAATACAAACTGAAATATTAACAAAACCTGTAATAGTATCTCAATGATAATAAAAAGTGTATGTCATTATGTTCAGGGTGTTTTATGGGCATTTACAACTAAACACTGAAAACGTTTTATGTGTTTTGGTCGTTCACTTACACGACAACAGCGATTTGTAAACGCAACCTTTTGAAAACACATTTCAAAGTGCAAGTTTTTATAAACGACACTGTTATCGTCTCTGTGTATAAACTACAAAAACGCGAATCTATGAAAACGTTGACGTCATGCGCATGCGTGTTGAGTCTATTGACATGTAGTGTTTCTTTACACAGTGACATCGCCGTCTACTGGCCTGACAGCACAATACAGGGGTTATAGTCGATGTCATCTTTATGTGAAAACCCAAAGGAAAAACTGTTCTGTTTTTAGTACATCATTGTCATGTAAACACACACCTAAGGGTCTTAAACATTATTATTTTCTCTTTTATTGAAAACCTTTGTTGCACCTGGTGACACATTGATATGTAACCTGACAAAAACCAAGCTGTTAAGACATCTCAGCTGATGAAAAGGATACTTGATGTTGTACGGTATGTATGATTGAATTTTTTAATACAAAATGCAGAATTGTGATCTGTGATTGTAATTTTTATTTATAGATTCAAGTGTTTTGTATGACTCTGTATTCCCCTATTGTTATTGTTGTTGCAATACAAAAAACAATAAACAAAAAAACATCACAAGAAAGAAAAAACCTGCTGACAAACACCATTTGTACAGTTCAGCGTCGCGAGCGCGCGCGCGTGCCCGAGTCTCGCGCAGGGGAGGTTCATATAAACGCGCCGGCGCTGAAGCTCGTGTTCAGTTCGAGTCTGTGTATGTCTATGTGTGTGTGTGTGTGATCTCTGGAGCAGATCCTCGCTGTTCCTCACTCACAGATGCTCGTGTTTTAGAGCATCAGCAGCATCAGGTTCAGTCGCGCTGAAAGGAATGAGATCAGAGCATCAATGTTTCACTGGGGAAAGTGGAAGAAGAGGATGGGAGCGAACAGTTCATCCAAGAGACCCGTGTTCGACGACAAAGAGGATGGTGAGAGCTCAAACTGCACATTATAACACTCACAACATCACCAAACCTCATGTGCACTCGCATCATGGCGTTATTAAACACTGATTATGACTTTTAAACAGTTCATTTAGATGCACAGTGTTTCTGATGTAACAGCAGTTAGAAACATATGATTGACAGATGAGCTTTTAGGTGTTTGGTCAATGCTCGCTTTCACCTAAATATATGTTTGTCATCTGTACACTGCAAAAATGCTTTTCTTACCTAGTATTTTTGTCTTGTTTCCAGTCCAAATATATAGCCTATATATAAAAAAAATATATGAAATCAAGATGCATTTACTAAAGTAGTAAAATGCCATAAGATATTATGTCTTGTTTTCTGGGAAAATAAGTACAAATTAAGTGAGTTGTTGCTTTTTAAAAAAGCTAAATTATCTGCCAATGGGTTAAGAAAAATAATCCTGTTTCTGTTTGAATTAAGATTATTTTTCTGACCCCATTGGCAGATAATTTAGCTTTTTTTTTTTAAGCAAAAACTCACTTAATTTTGATTAATTCCCTCGGAAAACAAGATATAAAATCTAATGGCATTTCACTCATCTAGTAAATGCTTCTTGAGCATTTTGATATTTGGACTGGAAACAAGTCAAAAATACTAAGTAAGAAAAGCATTTTTGCAGTGTATTTTATACAGATTATGAGTTTCAGAATGCAGCGATATCTATATGTATTTATTTCTCATATTTCTTGGTGCATTTATTAATGGTTATTGATAGTAAAACATGCATTATTCTTCATCTAAGTTCACTTTTACGGAGTATTGTATGTTTAAAAGTGCAGCATGCCGTAGACCGACCGTACTGATTGTTCTGAAGTAATGTCCAGTTCTGAGATTTTACGCAATGCAAATGTTCCACTTTTGGTTTTCTGCCTCATTAATTGCGTGTTATATTTCAAATGCAATTCATGCAACAATGTGACTGTAGAGATCAGCTACGGTCTGTTTGAACAAAACCTGCCAATTACATCATTTGCTGTTTAATTGGTTCATTAGCGAGGATTATGGAAATCCAGGGGAATTATGGTCCTTTATCAGCTGAATTGTGCTGGAAGTGAATGCGTCACAGTGAAAGACGAGACCTGAAGTCTTCTGTAGGGCAGAGTGTGTCACAAACGCCAGAAACGAGGTCAGTTCACTGCGGTTTATGATCATACGGAGCCAGTGTGGAATGACCCATTTAGTTACAGTACTGACTCACACTAATATTACGCAAAATCACTGCGCTAATCCATGTGGACGTAATTACAGCTGTGTGCAGTTGTGTTGAGTCGTCTTGTTGAGTCTTGAGTTCAGTTGTGTTATTTTGTCGTGTTGAGTCGTGTTGAGTCGTGGCGTCTTGAGTTCAGTTGTGTTATGTTGTCATGTTGAGTTGTGTTGAGTTCAGTTGTGTCGAGTCGAGTCGTAGCGAGGTGTGTCGAGTTATGTTGAGTCTTGTTGTGTTGAGTCTTGTTGTGTTGTGTCGAGTCGTGTCGAGTCGTGTTGAGTTCGGTCTTGTTGAGGTGTGTTGAGTTCAGTTGTGTTCAGTTGAGTCGTGTTGAGTCGTGTTGATGAGTCGTGTTGAGTCGTGTTGATGAGTCGTGTTGAGTTGTGTTGAGTTCAGTTGTGTTATGTTATGTTGAGTTCAGTTGTGTTCAGTTGAGTCTTGAGTCGTGTTGATGAGTCGTGTTGAGTCGTGTTGAGTTCAGTTGTGTTCAGTTGAGTCGTGTTGAGTCGTGTTGAGTTCAGTCGTGTTGAGTTCAGTCGTGTTGAGTCGTGTTGAGTCGTGTTGAGTCGTGTTGAGTCGTGTTGAGTCGTGTTGAGTCGTGTTGAGTCGTGTTGAGTCGTGTTGAGTCGTGTTGAGTCGTGTTGAGTCGTGTTGATGAGTCTTGTTGATGAGTCTTGTTGATGAGTCTTGTTGATGAGTCTTGTTGATGAGTCTTGTTGATGAGTCGTGTTGAGTCGTGTTGAGTCGTGTTGAGTCGTGTTGAGTCGTGTTGAGTCGTGTTGAGTCGTGTTGAGTCGTGTTGAGTCGTGTTGAGTCGTGTTGAGTCGTGTTGAGTCGTGTTGAGTCGTGTTGAGTCGTGTTGAGTCGTGTTGAGTCGTGTTGAGTCGTGTTGAGTCGTGTTGAGTCGTGTTGAGTCGTGTTGAGTCGTGTTGATGAGTCGTGTTGATGAGTCGTGTTGATGAGTCTTGTTGATGAGTCTTGTTGATGAGTCGTGTTGAGTCGTGTTGAGTTCAGTTGTGTTATGTTGAGTTCAGTTGTGTTCAGTTGAGTCTTGTTGAGGTGTGTTGTTGTGTTGAGTTCAGTTGAGTTGTGTTGAGTCTTGTTCAGGTGTGTTGTGTTCAGTTGAGTCGTGTTGAGTCGTGTTGATGAGTCATGTTGAGTTGTGTTGAGTTCAGTATGTTATGTTGATTAGAGCTGTCACGATATCTACTTTTTGTTGTGCGATATATTGCACCAAAATTAATTGCGATAAACGATATTATTGTAATTTTCAGACCATTTTAGGCCACTGATTACATAATGACAATATAATAGCATAATAATGCAAATACACTGTTTCAAAGAACATTTTATTCTTAATCTATTCAATATTTAGACATTGTGAAATGTGAAAAAATATATCCCAAATAAATAAAACAAGTAAATAAATACACTTTCGTTAACAAAAAAGTGCAAGGTATAAAGAACTAGATCAAAACAAAGTAATATGTCAATTTAAACTTTTAAAGTGTCTCACACAAAGGCACAGATGCATCAACAGGACATTTCTGCTGTCAGATTCGTTTTTTAATTGTTAGGCAGATTCCGAGAAAGGAACACCAACATGTTTACCTTGTGGGGCTTAAAGGAGAACTCCGGTCAATTTTAACATTGAGCTCATTTTTTTGGTAAATTTGGAGTGCTGTCAGTACAGAGAACAACGACAAAAATCGGTGTTTCCTACACCGTGTTATCCTCTTTTTAAAATGTGCACACTGTTGACTTAAACGGGGCTAGTTTTAAACCTGTTAACATCCTTGATGTGTCATTTTAAGTGAACAGCCATGTGAGTGATGTTATTCATAGTGAACACGGTGAAAGATATGAATAAAGATGTGAAAGATATGAATAAAAATGATGTTTATTCAGCCAGCTCACATACCCGTATTTACTTCCTGTTTTCGGTCGAAGTCCACAGTAGTCGATTGTCGAGTTCGCGCGCACGATCATTGGTAACTAAGATAACTAATGATCGCGCCCGCGAACTCGACAATTGACTACTGTGGACTTCGACCGAAAAAAGGAAGTAAATACAGGTATGTGAGCTGGCTGAATAAACATCATTTTTATTCATATCTTTCACATCTAACGTTACTGCAGTCAGATTCACCGTGTTCACTCTGAATAAAATCACTCACATGGCTCAATTCCATGTTGGACTCGTTATTCCTAACTGGCTCGCTGTAGATGTCGCAGAACACTTTAAAATGCAGTTGGTTCACGCCTTCTCTTTACCTGACGGTGTCTCTATCTCTGTGTGTGTGTGTGTGTGTGTGTGTGTGGGGAAACGCTGCCTGAGCCCCGCCTCCGACACAGAGTGCAGACAAGATGACAGAGGCAGCGCGATCAACTAAAATGTTGGTGACATTCATTGTAATGTAAAAATAAATCTAATTATTATTTTTAATAATAAAATAAATTATCAGTTGCAATATATCGCGGCACCAAAAATGATCGCGCTCATTTCCATATATCGTGCGATAAGTCGATATATTGACTATCGCGACAGCTCTAATGTTGATTTCAGTTGTGTTATGTTGAGTTGTGTTGAGTCTTGTTCAGGTGTGTTGTGTTCAGTTGAGTCTTGTTGAGGTGTGTTGTTGTGTTGAGTTCAGTTGTGTTGAGTCTTGTTGAATTGTGTTGAGGTGTGTTGATTTCAGTTGTTGAGTCTTGTTGAGGTGTTTAGTTCAGTTGAGTTGTGCTGTTGAGGTGTGTTGAGGTGTGTTGAGGTGTGTTGAGGTGTGTTGAGGTGTGTTGAGGTGTGTTGAGGTGTGTTGAGGTGTGTTGAGGTGTGTTGAGGTGTGTTGAGGTGTGTTGAGTCTTGTTGAATTGTGTTGAGGTGTGCTGATTTCAGTTGTTGAGTCTTGTTGAGGTGTGTAGTCGTGTTGAGTTGTGCTGTTGAATTGTGTTGAGGTGTGTTGAGTTCAGTTGTGTTGGTTGAATTGTGTTGAGTTGTGTTGAGTCTTGTTGAGGTGTGTAGTCGTGTTGAGGTGTTTAGTTCAGTTCAGTTGTGTTGGTTGAATTGTGTTAAGGTGTGTTGAGTCTTGTTGAATTGTGTTGAGGTGTGCTGATTTCAGTTGTTGAGTCTTGTTGAGGTGTGTAGTCGTGTTGAGTTGTGCTGTTGAATTGTGTTGAGCTGTGTTGAGTTCAGTTGTGTTGGTTGAGTTGTGTTGAGTCTTGTTGAGGTGTGTAGTCGTGTTGAGGTGTTTAGTTCAGTTCAGTTGTGTTGGTTGAATTGTGTTAAGGTGTGTTGAGTCTTGTTGAATTGTTGAGGTGTGTTGAGTTCAGTTGTGTTGGTTGAATTGTGTTGAGTTGTGTTGAGTCTTGTTGAGGTGTGTAGTCGTGTTGAGGTGTTTAGTTCAGTTCAGTTGTGTTGGTTGAATTGTGTTAAGGTGTGTTGAGTCTTGTTGAATTGTTGAGGTGTGTTGAGTTCAGTTGAATGTTGAGTTCAGTTGTGTTCGGTTGAATTGTGTTGAATTGTGTTGAATTGTGTTGAATTGTGTTGAATTGTGTTGAATTGTGTTGAGGTGTGTTGAGTTGTGTTGAGTTGAGTTTAGTTGTGTTGGTTGAATTGTGTTAAGGTGTGTTGAGTTAAGTTGAATGTTGAGTTCAGTTGTGTTGTGCTGTGTTGAATTGAGTCGTGTTGAGTAAATTTCTCTCAAAGTTACAAACGAAGGTTCTCCCAGTAACGTTAATAGAACGTTCAGAGTTCTCTGGTCTTTAATAATGTTCTCAAACGTTACGCACACACACATTATTCATACATCGGTCATGTAGCGTTATTTCTGAAACATTGTAGGTGGACTTTCATTTTTTTAAATGTTACTTGTTTCAGGACGTTCAGAGGACATTCAAACGTTCCCATAATGTTTGCGAAATGGAATGTTTCCTTAACATTCGCTTTACGTTAATAACATTTTCATAACTTAATGGGAATGTTGGCAAAACTTTCTTAGAACACGTTTTTGCTCGCTGAGAGACATGACAAACGAAAAAATGAATGTGTTTTCTTTGTACAGTCCAGTATATTGTTGTGTGTTTGTGATGTACATCACTGCAGCTGGAAGTGCAAAGGAAAGAAATATATCTATAAAACTGTAAAAGCTCAGTTTGTCAAGTCAACCTTTGAATGTTGGATTGATTCATGAAGCCTTTCTGACATCCTTGGCATTTTGAGGTTATTGTGTTGGCTGTACATTCAGACAAAGAAACACACATCTGCACTGAAAAAAAGTGAAACTGTTTTTCTGAAAATTGAATAGAAGTTACTTGTAAAGGAATATTACAAAGAAACAGAAACGCATTGAATTAACCGTGGAAAGACTGAACTTTCTCCAGTTATTACAGTGTGTTATTACAGTTCTCCAGTTATTACAGTGTGTTACTGTTATTACAGTGTGTTAATGTTATTACAGTGTGTTACTGTTATTACAGTGTGTTATTACAGTTCTCCAGTTATTACAGTGTGTTATTACAGTGTGTTATTACAGTTCTCCAGTTATTACAGTGTGTTATTACAGTGTGTTATTACAGTGTGTTATTACAGTTCTCCAGTTATTACAGTGTGTTATTACAGTTCTCCAGTTATTACAGTGTGTTATTACAGTGTGTTATTACAGTGTGTTATTACAGTGTGTTATTACAGTGTGTTATTACAGTTCTCCAGTTATTACAGTGTGTTATTACAGTGTGTTATTACAGTGTGTTGATGTGTGTCTTTAGAGTTTCGATCCGCGATGCTGTCAGAGATGATCAGGATAAGATCGTTCACCGTAAACAATTATCGTGATTTTAACGGTAAAAGACCGTTTCCGTACTTTATACGGTGAATAACTGTGATAGATCTAACCGTACATTTAATGTAATTTTACATGCAGTTTTTGTAAGTGAAAAAAAAACAAGTCATTGTAGAATTTACAGTGAAAAACTGTAATTTGAGATTCCCACAATTCCCTGCGTGACGCTTCACATTTGATGTATTTTTGTTGAAATAACTTTCTTCATAGTTTTTCTTAGTTTTTTCTAATCAGTTTTGTACATTAGGGTTTTATGTTACATTGAATGTTGTTAAATTAATTGCATTTTGTAAATTTCGTGTGTGTGAATGACACTGTACAGCTTCTGTATATTAGTGACTGTCTTGTGGAAAAGCTTTGATCATGTGACTCATCACCGCTGTGATTGGTTGTTGTCAAAGTATTACAATGGTATAAAACAGATATCAGTACTTTAATAGGTCGGTAAATCATCATTAAATCAGATAGTGAAATACGTTTTATTACTGTAAATTTAAGTCTGTAAAACCTAAAATGTTGTTACCGTATTTTTTACAGCTGCCGTTTTTTACTGTAAATCGAACTGAATTTTTTTACAGTGTACATTACAGAGAACATTACAGTTGTACTTCGGTCTCGGGGATCAGCTTTACTGAGGGATCAGCCAGTGTTATGGTGATATGATAATCATACGCACTTCATCATCAGGATCCGCCTCAGTTCT
>NW_026606677.1:177500-270000 GCF_029890125.1 Rhinichthys klamathensis goyatoka
TTCTAGAATCAGGATTACTTTGAATGGTTCTGTCTTTATGAAGATGAAACTTGCCCAGAAGACAAAGTAATAATACCGTATAATCAAGTTTAACATCGTTAGAATTAAAATCTGACAAAAATAGATTCTGTCATTTGTATGTTAAATAATCTGCTAAAGTTATTGTTTTTTAGCAATGATGCAACATTTATTATTTATAAACGATTAGCTCGATAGAGCTAGGGTAGGTAGATATCAATTCATTTATATATCAATGGATGGGTCTATAATGTATTTTGACAGGTTTCTGTTCTATCTGGCTTAAACGTAACTAACCACGTGTAGGTTTAGCTTCCCCTATCTTCTCTACTCAATTTAAAATTAATTTTAATTTTAATTTTCTTTTGTTGCCTGTCTTTAGCTTGGCCTCTTCTGGTAAGACTCTGTTTACTCCTTGCATTAGAACATACTCCACATGGTTTATAGAGCAATATTACAGTAGATAATGGAAATATGTGAATTTTTTTTACAGTCTATGGTGTGAACACACAAAAGACACATTTATAATAGGTATGTAAATCTCTCTCTCTCTCTCTAAGTAAAGAGTTAAACTGCACACTCACTCAAATACGTTAAAACACATTAAAAACTTTCCCCATATGGTTTGAATGTAGATTCTGGTTTGAGTTGTTTCTTATAAATGAGATGATCTAATTATCTCATTTATATCTTAAAGGAGAACTCCGGCGCAAAATGAACCTTTGGTCTAATTACACATTGTTACCTAGTCAACCGTTATCTGAGATTTGTTTTCATGATTATCGAATGTAAATAGTTTTATCTCTAAAAACAGTTTAGCCTATAAAGCTAGTATAACGCTAGTATATTGGGCATAGTGTAATGACAAATAAAAATCGCTTGTTAATACCACTAACAAGGCTGAAAATAGCCCCACACTAACACGGTAGCATAATGAGGGTCCCTACCTTCAAACCGAAGCATTGAGAACTTTGTCAGTGTCCAGACAGTTTAATAAGAAGATATTTAATACATACAGTCAACTTCGCGTATACAGGCAGAAGCCATCTTTGAAAAGCAGTCTCTACCAGTTGATCTACGAACGCCGATCCAAGCCTGCTGTTCACGCTCACCTTATCACAACTCATAGCTCGTTCACATCTATTAACAAGCGGTTTTTATTTGTCATTACACTATGCCCAATATACTAGCGTTATACTTGCTTTATAGGCTAAACTGTTTTTAGAGATGAAACTATTTGCATTCGATAATCATGAAAACAAATCTCAGATAACGGTTGACTAGGTAACAATGTGTAATTAGACCAAAGGTTCATTTTGCGCCGGAGTTCTCCTTTAAGATACATTTTTTCTTAAAATAGCTTACTGATCTGGACTCAAAGCTATGTGCACTTAATGTGGGTTTTATCATACTCTGTCTTTACCAAGTTCTCTTTAACTTGGATCTCATAAAGGTGTGTTTGCTTTAGCTACTTAAGGAAATACACACACACACACACACACACACACACAGGGACAAGGTCAAATTCACCATTGATGTCCTTTTTAACTATTTTAATGTTTCATTTTTTAATGTTTCATCAGTGAGCAGGAGCAGTTCAAGAAAAAAACAGTTAAAGAAGAGTGGCAAACCATAGGGGAGTCATCATAATTCATAAATGGTGTTAATAAATATTTTTTTGTGAACAACAATATTGTCTATATCTTCTAAATGGCCCATGGAATTTTAGAAAAGGGATAAATTGTGTTTGTCTTCATAAAATGCTGTGTAGGACACTGTTTTGTTGCTGTATGATGACCAATAGAATAGTACAGCAGATATTTCATCGAGGATCCATATTATTACACGGTACTGCATGTCTAATGGGCTAAATAGCTATAGTTAATATCTAAATGTGACTTTATATAAATTCACAAAAAAATATTTCACTCAGTCTCCTGTATATAAAAACCTACGGTGAATAGGCCTATAACTGCAGTAGGTCATAGCATCACCTGTCATAACACATAGTTGATCCAACTGTGTGTATTTTTAATTTTTCAATTCACAAAAACAAATAGTCTTCTGTAGGTTGAGTGAAGAGAGTGAAGCCCAACTGAATATCTACAGAAAATTCAATCCGTGGAGATCTACTGTAACGTTTATATTTAAATTAACAAAAAACACAAAATTGTCAAGTCTATGGACGGGTTATTAATGTGTAAGCGTCGATTTAATAATGTTATTTCGCAGTATATCCCTCTACTGGACGCATCAGGAACAACAGGGTCCTAAAACTGCCGGGGCGTAAAACTGCCAGGGGCGTAGATCTGCCGGCTCCAGGTCTGCAGCCTCCCCATATAGCAGTAAACGAGCGTTCAGTGAGTGTGTGTTCGGCTGCAGTACCTAACGCTTCCACTAGAGGAAACTCTCATTCATTTACAATGCGCTTGTTTTCGACCGCAGGAGCACAAGAGTGACTATTTTAACCTTGTTGAATCCTGTCCAGTGTTGGGGAAATTAACTTTTAAAAGTAATGCATTACAATATTGCGTTACTCCCCAAAAAAGTAACTAATTGCGTTACTTAGTTACTTTTTTATGGAAAGTAATGCGTTACATTACTTTTGCATTACTTTTTCTCACCTTAGCTGGGCTTGCTTGTTTGTTATTTAATAGCAACAAAAAAGTTCTAATTTTGGCTAATTTTAAGGCCCTTTCACTAAAAGTGAAGTGAATAATCCTCAGGCTGATGGAAATGCATATTTCCTCCTGTACAGTAGAGGGCGCCGCTCAAACAAGCCTTTCAGCTGTTCTGCTGTTATTCTGCATTAAAGAACCGAAGGAAGTTCAACACTCTTATTTCTAAATCTAATCTAAAGTCATTTTTGCTTATGGTTGAATTAGATCACTGAAGGTCAGCAGCAAAAACTTTGGTTAATAAAGTGAGATTAAATACATAAAGTATATTTGTGTAATTTATTAGTTAGTTATAACATTTTAGCGTAAATTTCTGAGATTTTACTGTTTTTATTCATTTTGAGGAATACTGAATGTTTTCGTGCAAGTGAGACGAGTAAATGCATGTTCACATTTAGTCTAGAACTAAAATAACCATCGTTTACAGAGTACACACACACACACACACACACACACACACATCACCTCACCTCAATAAATGTGGAAAAAAGTAACTTAGATATTTTGTTGTAAATTGAAAAAGTAATGCGTTACTTTACTAGTTACTTGTAAAAGTAATCTGATTACGTAACTCAAGTTACTTGTAATGAGTTCCACACAACACTGCCATGATGTTTTGTGTGTTCATATAGCAAGTGCCAAAACCTTTACCAAGTTCGTACCATTCCGATGAAAAAAATAATTCTAAAAAAAATAAATAAAACGTCTTTTTTCTTCTTTTTTTTACCAGAGGGTTAAAAAGAGACCAACCTTAGGTAAGTTTCCACAACATTAATCAATTTAGCTTCAGATTTGTGCTCAAAAAGGGACGTTAACAGGTCAAATCAACCGTGGTCTATGATTGTCAAAACTAAGATCTAGACCTAATGTTGTAGATTTTATTAAATGTAAACTCAAAACACTCAGAAAACTATGACTCGTGGTGTGAGAGACTCGGGTTCGAATCCACTGCGAGACACCAATGTGTCCCTGAGCAAGACACTTAACCCCTACTTGCTCCAGAGGCGTGCGACCTCTGACATATATATAATTGTAAGTCGCTTTGGATAAAAGCGTCAGCTAAATGTAATGTAAATATGACTCAGGAACAGAACAACTGGCATAATGAGACGAGAATAGGCTGAACTGAACAAACACACAAGCGGACTCATTAACGAAAGGAACATCGGATGCAACAACTCAAACAATCAATGAAACCGCTGGTAACAAACTCAAAGACAGAAGCAGAGCTAAACGCTTGTAAACACACACCGATAAGCCGTTTCGATGATAAGTCCTGGTTTAGAGGCCGATGGAAGTGTGTGTTCCTCGTGTCTGCTATGTGGGCCACATTCCCACACGTGTTCCTGCTCTCCGGGATCTTCTCCTCCTCGTTAATGCTTCATCTCTCGCTCTCGTTAGGCATCTCCAGCGGATTGAGCGTGTGCTGAATACGTGTAATTACTGGTGAGAATCTCATCATTCACTGCGGCTGAGAGACGTTTCAGCTCGTTTGTCATCTTTTTTTCAGATGCTTGTTAATATTAATAATAATTTAAAAAAAATATCGTTTTTTTAAACGTATACAATTAGCATTCCTTTATACGTTCAGTGAGTGAGTGAGTGAGTGAGTCACCCTTTATTTAAATATAAAAAGTGTTACAAAGTTTTGTAAGCATATTGTGTAGTTGTGCTTGGAGTCAATTATATTTTTTGTGGTCATAACACAATGAAACATGCAAATTGTGCAACAAATTTTGGCCAGGCTGTCATACAAAGAAACTATGAACACATACAAAACTGAGAAACAACCAAATAATAATCTCATTGATGCTGAGTGTGATTTGTGGAAAACATTCATTTTCAAAGACCGTTTGAGGCGATCATGAGCAGGAGAGGAACTTCAGCAGGACTTTATGCAGATGAGAAACCAACAGTACAGAGACTTGGCAGGAAAAACAGCAATAGTGTTGTTTTCCATAATATTTCCCTTTAAAGCTTTCCAGGGAGGTTATAAGAGTCTCAGACGAATCGCCCACACAGTCTGATTCAGATCTTATAGAATGGAAAATACAGGGAATCTGAGTGATGTCTGTGAAATAATCAATTATTATTATTTTGGGTGGACGGAAATGTTTGTCTTGTTATAAATATCTAAAAATTCTTAAATCAAGATACATTTAATTAAGAAACAATTATTAAATTAATTGAGTTTGTGCTTAAAACAAGAACAAATATCTGCCAATGGGGTCAGAAAAATCTTGTTTCTCCCTTTTAAGTTTAAGTGAATTAAGTTTATTTTTCTGACTCCATTGGCAGATATTTGATCTTGTTTTAAGAACTCGGTCTCGCCATGCCTTGGTCTCAACACACTCCCGTCTTGGTCTCAACACACTCCCGTTTTGGTCTCAACACACTCTGGTCTTGGTCTTATCTGGGTCTCAACACACTCTCTTGTCTTGGTCTCAACACACTCTGGTCTTGGTCTCAACACACTCTTGTATTGGTCTTCTCTTGGTCTCAACACACTCTGGTCTTGTCTTGGTCTCAACACACTCTTGTCTTGGTCTCAACACACTCTGGTCTTGGTCTCAACACACTCTGGTCTTGGTCTTCTCTTGGTCTCAACACACTCTTGTCTTGGTCTCAACACACTCTGGTCTTGGTCTCAACACACTCTGGTCTTGGTCTTCTCTTGGTCTCAACACATTCTGGTCTTGGTCTCAACACACTCTTGTATTGGTCTTCTCTTGGTCTCAACACACTCTGGTCTTGTCTTGTTCTCAACACACTCTTGTATTGGTCTCAACAAACTCTGGTCTTGGTCTCATCTTGGTCTCAACACACTCTGGTCTTGGTCTTCTCTTGGTCTCAACACACTCTGGTCTTGTCTTGGTCTCAACACACTCTGGTCTTGGTCTCAACAGACTCTGGTCTTGGTCTTCTCTTGGTCTCAACACATTCTGGTCTTGGTCTCATCTTGGTCTCAACACACTCTGGTCTTGGTCTTCTCTTGGTCTCAACACACTCTGGTCTTGTCTTGGTCTCAACACACTCTTGTATTGGTCTCAACACACTCTGGTCTTGTCTTGGTCTCAACACACTCTGGTCTTGTCTTGGTCTCAACACACTCTGGTCTTGTCTTGGTCTCAACACACTCTGGTCTTGTCTTGGTCTCAACACACTCTGGTCTTGGTCTCAACACACTCTGGTCTTGGTCTCAACACACTCTTGTATTGGTCTTCTCTTGGTCTCAACACACTCTTGTATTGGTCTCAACACACTCTTGTATTGGTCTCAACACACTCTGGTCTTGGTCTCATCTTGGTCTCAACACACTCTGGTCTTGGTCTTCTCTTGGTCTCAACACACTCTGGTCTTGTCTTGGTCTCAACACACTCTGGTCTTGGTCTCAACACACTCTGGTCTTGGTCTCAACACACTCTGGTCTTGGTCTTCTCTTGGTCTCAACACACTCTGGTCTTGGTCTCAACACACTCTGGTCTTGGTCTCAACACACTCTGGTCTTGGTCTCATCTTGATCTCAACACACTCTGGTCTTGGTCTTCTCTTGGTCTCAACACATTCTGGTCTTGGTCTCAACACACTCTTGTATTGGTCTTCTCTTGGTCTCAACACATTCTGGTCTTGTCTTGGTCTCAACACACTCTGGTCTTGGTCTCAACACACTCTGGTCTTGGTCTCAACACACTCTTGTATTGGTCTTCTCTTGGTCTCAACACACTCTTGTCTTGGTCTCAACACACTCTTGTATTGGTCTCAACACACTCTGGTCTTGGTCTCATCTTGGTCTCAACACACTCTGGTCTTGGTCTTCTCTTGGTCTCAACACACTCTGGTCTTGTCTTGGTCTCAACACACTCTGGTCTTGGTCTCAACACACTCTGGTCTTGGTCTCAACACACTCTGGTCTCAACACACTCTGGTCTTGGTCTCAACACACTCTGGTCTTGGTCTTCTCTTGGTCTCAACACACTCTGGTCTTGTCTTGGTCTCAACACACTCTGGTCTTGGTCTCAACACACTCTTGTATTGGTCTTCTCTTGGTCTCAACACACTCTGGTCTTGTCTTGGTCTCAACACACTCTTGTATTGGTCTTTTCTTGGTCTCAACACATTCTGGTCTTGGTCTCAACACACTCTTGTATTGGTCTTCTCTTGGTCTCAACACACTCTGGTCTTGTCTTGGTCTCAACACACTCTTCTCTTGGTCTCAACACACTCTGGTCTTGGTCTTCTCTTGGTCTCAACACACTCTGGTCTTGGTCTCAACACACTCTTGTATTGGTCTTCTCTTGGTCTCAACACACTCTGGTCTTGTCTTGGTCTCAACACACTCTGGTCTTGTCTTGGTCTCAACACACTCTGGTCTTGGTCTCATCTCACTCTGGTCTTGGTCTCATCTTGATCTCAACACACTCTGGTCTTGGTCTTCTCTTGGTCTCATCACACTCTGGTCTTGTCTTGGTCTCAACACACTCTTGTATTGGTCTCAACACACTCTGGTCTTGTCTTGGTCTCAACACACTCTGGTCTTGTCTTGGTCTCAACACACTCTGGTCTTGGTCTCATCTTGGTCTCAACACACTCTGGTCTTGGTCTCAACACACTCTGCTCTTGGTCTCAACACACTCTGGTCTTGGTCTTCTCTTGGTCTCAACACATTCTGGTCTTGGTCTCATCTTGGTCTCAACACACTCTGGTCTTGTCTTGTTCTCAACACACTCTTGTATTGGTCTTCTCTTGGTCTCAACACACTCTGGTCTTGGTCTCAACACACTCTGGTCTTGGTCTTCTCTTGGTCTCAACACATTCTGGTCTTGGTCTCAACACACTCTGCTCTTGGTCTCAACACACTCTGGTCTTGGTCTCAACACACTCTTGTCTTGGTCTCAACACACTCTTGTCTTGGTCTCAACACACTCTGCTCTTGGTCTCAACACACTCTGGTCTTGGTCTCAACACACTCTGGTCTTGGTCTCAACACACTCTTGTCTTGGTCTCAACACACTCTGCTCTTGGTCTCAACACACTCTGGTCTTGGTCTTCTCTTGGTCTCAACACATTCTGGTCTTGGTCTCAACACACTCTGGTCTTGGTCTTCTCTTGGTCTCAACACATTCTGGTCTTGGTCTCAACACACTCTGCTCTTGGTCTCAACACACTCTGGTCTTGGTCTCAACACACTCTTGTCTTGGTCTCACTCAACACACTCTGCTCTTGGTCTCAACACACTCTGGTCTTGGTCTTCTCTTGGTCTCAACACATTCTGGTCTTGGTCTCATCTTGGTCTCAACACACTCTGGTCTTGTCTTGTTCTCAACACACTCTTGTATTGGTCTTGTCTTGGTCTCAACACACTCTGGTCTTGGTCTCAACACACTCTGGTCTTGGTCTCTTCTTGGTCTCAACACACTCTGGTCTTGGTCTTCTCTTGGTCTCAACACACTCTGGTCTTGTCTTGTCCTCAACACACTCTTGTATTGGTCTTGTCTTGGTCTCAACACACTCTGGTCTTGGTCTCAACACACTCTGGTCTTGGTCTTCTCTTGGTCTCAACACATTCTGGTCTTGGTCTCATCTTGTTCTCAACACACTCTTGTATTGGTCTTGTCTTGGTCTCAACACACTCTGGTCTTGTCTTGTTCTCAACACACTCTTGTATTGGTCTTGTCTTCGACAACACACTCTGGTCTTGGTCTCATCTTGGTCTCAACACACTCTGGTCTGGTCTTGGTCTCAACACACTCTGGTCTTCTCTTGGTCTTAACACATTCTGGTCTTGGTCTCATCTTGGTCTCAACACACTCTTGTATTGGTCTTCTCTTGGTCTCAACACACTCTGGTCTTGTCTTGTTCTCAACACACTCTGGTCTTGGTCTTCTCTTGGTCTTAACACACTCTGGTCTTGGTCTCATCTTGGTCTCAACACACTCTGGTCTGGTCTTGGTCTCAACACACTCTGGTCTTGGTCTTCTCTTGGTCTTAACACATTCTGGTCTTGGTCTCATCTTGGTCTCAACACACTCTTGTATTGGTCTTCTCTTGGTCTCAACACACTCTGGTCTTGTCTTGTTCTCAACACACTCTTGTATTGGTCTTGTCTTCGACAACACACTCTGGTCTTGGTTTAAGTGCTCTTAAATCCAACACTATTTTTTATATATTTTTATTTCAGTTGAAGTGGATTTAATTCAAGTATTTAAAATTCAGGTAAGGGACGTTTTTTATCTTTAGTTGCCGTTAATAACTCTGTGTGTGATGGAGAGACACTAGTGGAGTCTCTCTGGACCCTCTTCAGCGCTGTCTCTCTCTGAATCCTGATCAATGATCACATTTACACTGAGTGTCCGTGAGGAACCCGCCAGAACCCCAGCGGCTGCATGTATAATGGAGGAATGCAAACAGCATGAATTAATGATGTGCTAATGGTGTGGCGGGATTCGCTGGTCACACGTGTGAGTCGACAACGGGGCGGCTCGAGGTCCGGCACTGTGTGTGTGTGTGTGTGTGTGTGTGGAGCAGATATGGGCGGACATACGTCCCACTGCTTCAGTAAATCGGCTTTACTGACTAATTCAATCAGTGAGAAGTCTTATGACACACACACACACACACACACACACACCTCATGCTCTGACTGGCTTTCTTCTTTGTATGTCGCCTTCCTCAGACACTTGAGAAGTCAAGGTGAAAATTGCTGCTGCATAATCGTCCTTTATTTGAGTTTTCTGGCTTGTTAAAGGAATATTTCATCATTTACTCGCCCTCATGTCTTTTTAAACCCGTATGAAGCACTAAAAGAGATATTTATGAGACCTATAACAGGTAATGACGTGTTGAGCTACAGAAATGACAGAAAAAATCCACAAATCTGAATTTGATCAAACTTGTGTGATGTATTTTAGGTATTATGTATGGAAGCACATTTCCACCACATAAGTAAAAAATCATGCTCCGATAAGAAAAAAAAAGACTATCTCATAATTTTGACCTTTTTATCTCATCTCTGACTGTAATAAGTTCAACATTTTGTTGCAATTTTGACTATCATAAGTAGATTTAGTATGTCATAATTTTGACTTTTTATTCTCATGCCTTTAATTTAGTAAATCAATTTAAACATTTTCAGTCATAACTTTGATTTAGTATGTCATCATTTGGACTTTAATCTTATAATTTCAATTTAGTATGTCATAATTCTGACTTTTTATCTCATAACTTTAATTTAGCATATCATAGCTTCATTTAAGTCATAACTTTGATTTAGTGTCATTATTTTGACTTTAAATCTCATCATTTCAATTTATTGTCATAATTTCCATTTATCTAAATTTCAACTTCTTATAATTTACTTTTTCCTCATAATTTAAACATTTTGTCATAACTTTGACCTCAATCTCATAATGTTGATTTAGTATGTCATAATTTTGACTTTTCATCTCATAATTATGATTCACCGGAGCATTATTTTTTTCTTATGTGGTGGAAATGTGCTTCCATAAACATAATAGCTTTTGTGTGGTAAAAAAGAAAATAGCACACAAATAATTCTAATATTTTTTTCCAATCAACACAGATCATGTCAATCACAGCATGCTTTTGATCCTCATATTAAACTGTGTTCAAAGACTCATGATAGATGTTTTCTTTAGCAGACGGGTTCTATATTTTGTATTTGAATTGAATTGAACCAGTGAGGATCAGATTATCATTCCTACAATTTGATGAATGAATATTATGTTGCCGTTAAGGTTATCAGCCAAGTTATTTAGTCACTCAGCTAGTGCGATGCTCCAGTGTTTCACCTGTAATTGCTGGTGTAGTTTGAGTCTGGTTTGTGAGTCTCAGGGCGCCGGCGTGAAGCTAAAATAAACCGGCATGAGATCGATGCGCTGGACGCTGTGTCTCTCGTGGAGCGAGTGGATGGAGGACTTCAAAGCCCAGGCCATTTATCGATCTCAGCCCTGATATTTACAGCAGCGCTCCATTCTAATGCAATCACATAATCAGACTACACTGCAAAAATGCTTTCTTACTCAGTGTGTTTCCAGTCCAAATATCAAAAAATTCTTAAATCAAGATGCATTTACTAGATGAGATATTAAGTCTTGTTTTCTGGGGGAATTAATCAAAATAAAGTTAGTAGTTGCTTAAAACAAGCAAAATGATCTGCCAACGGGGTAAGAAATATAATCTTAATTCAAACAGAAAGAAGATTATTTTTCTAACCCCATTGGCAGATCATTTCGTTTGTTTTAAGCATCAACTCACTTAATTTGTATTTATTTCCCCAGAAAACAAGACATAATATCTTATGGCATTTTACTACTTTAGTAAATGCATCTTGATTAATGTTTTTTTTTATATTTGAACTGGAAACGAGACAAAAATACTAAGTAAGAAAAGCTTTTTTTGCAGTGTACAGCCGAGGACAAGGTGCAGTCGTTCAATGCATCGCTGCTTTCCTACGTGTGTCAACTCCAGTCAGCAGTGCAAAGATAGATAGATGATGGATAGATGATGGATAGATAGATAGATAGATAGATAGATAGATAGATAGATAGATAGATAGATAGATAGATAGATAGATAGATAGATAGATAGATAGATAGATAGATAGATAGATAGACAGACAGACAGACAGACAGATTTGACAGCAGCATATAATTAATAGATAGATAGATAGATAGATAGATAGATAGATAGATAGATAGATAGATAGATAGATAGATAGATAGATAGACAGACAGACAGACAGACAGACAGATTTGACAGCAGCATATAATTAATGATACTGCACATGGTAATTGGCGGCATATAAAACCAATTTGAATGCAGTGTTTGAGGCAATGCTCCTTTTGACGTTTGAAGATGAAAGGGAACGTTGTGTCAAAGTTATGAACAAATGTTCTTCCAGTGACATTAATAGAACGTTCCTGCTATCTTTAATAACATCCTCAATGTAACATTTATACACCTTTCATGGAATGTTATTTCTGAAATGTTTCAGAACGTTCCGAGAACATTCAAAAGTAACGTTCTCATAATCTTTGAAGAATGATACAATGTTCCATTGTTTAAAAAGCGGAATGCTTTGAACTTTCAGAGAACGTTCAGAAATGATGTTCATAACGTCACCGTCTGGGCTCTTCACGTGCGCTCAAAAATGACAACAACAAAAATAATGAATTCAATGAAGGAATGTGCTATATTTTAGTTTTGATAATGTTTTTATTTCATATTTTGTATTATTAGGGGATTTTATGGTACTACATATTAACCCTGTATTTAAAATCCATTTATTCACTTTTTGAGCGTAGACCTGAAAATGTAATTTCCAACTTAAACTGTGGAGAATCTCTAACGGTTTAGAGTGACAGACGCAAGTTTGATCTCTTCTCTAAGACGACACCTGGCAGATTATTGCTGAAGTGAAAAAAGTTTTAAAAAGTGAACCTTAAAGTTACAGAATTTTACATTTATTGTTATGAAAAATGCACAAAAATACTATTTTTTTTAAAAGAAATCTATATTTTCAAAAACACGTTTTATGTGACTGTGAGAAAATCAAAGCCATAAATCTAAACAAGTTTTGCTTCAAATTTGACCTTTATCTCTGTAAACGAGCGTTCAGTGAGAGTGTGTTCGGCTGCAGTTCCACACGCTTCCACTAGAGGAAACTCATTCATTTACAATGGGTCGTTTCTGTGACTCATTTCAAGTGTGACTTTTTTTTCAGGACCATTTAACCCTTTCGAATCATGTCCTTGATTTGTGTGTGTGTGTGTGTGTTCACATAGCCAGTGCCAAAACCTTTACCAAGTTTCGTACCATTCCGATGAAGTAAAAATAAAAAAGTTAAAATTTTGGTCAAAAATGACCAGAGAGCCATACACTCTAAACGACGCTGGGTTGTTTCAACCCAAATTTGGGTCAAATATGGACAAACCCAAATGTTGGGTTAAAAATGTAATTTAAAATTTTAACCCAACTTCAACTTTCACTTTCAGCTGTACATTTTTTAATTACATTTTTAACCCAACATTTTTGTCTATATTTGACCCAAGTTTGGGTTGAAACAACCCAGCATTTTTTCGAGTGTAGAGGGAAGATTAGTCAAATGTTTTTGTGTGCTGGATAGGTCATGTTTGCTTTAAAATCCTTCAGTATGACATGTTGCCTTTAAGAGTGAATGATCATATAATTATATAAAAGTGGAGATATTAAAGTGAGGTGAAATGAGCAGCTAAAGTTAAACAGCCCGAGTGTTTTCTAACACACACACACATCCAGCGCTCTGTGTTCTCCGTGACATTTTAATTCTCAGCACATCTTTATACATGCAGAGAGAACATAGCCAGGCTTGCAGTGGACCTGCGAGTTCTCATCCATATTCAGTGTGTTTTGAAACGCTCATTAAACTGCACGAGTCCTTCAGCGCACGGACAGAGAACAATGAGCCGCTCTATTAATGATAGTAATTTGAGTAAACAAAGACTCAGACGTATAGATTTATACATGGGGAAATTCAGACTCGACAGTGGAGAAATGAATGCATTGATTTAGTCGTCGCTCTGCTGATCTGGGTCAACATGCACTGCAGAAATCATGATCTTCCTCAGCGTCTGTGTGGAGTTTTCCATCTAAACATTCACATCTTAGCATTTTGACTTTTTATCTCAATTCTGACTCATAATTTCAACATTTTGTTGTAATTTTGACTCTCACACGTAGCTATGATTTTAGTATTTGACTTTTTCTCTCAATTCTGTCATAATTTCGACATTGTCATAATTTTGACTTTTTAATCTCATACTGTACCTTAAATTTAGTATATGAATTTGTTTATTTTTCTGTCATAACTTTGATTTAGTATGTCAATCTTGACTTTACCTCATAATTCTTATATTTTGTCACAATTTCAACTTTTTATCTCATAATTCTGACTGTCATAATGTCAAAATTTTGTCATAGTTTATCTCATAACTTTAATTTAATATATCATAATTTAAATTTTGACAATCTCATAATTTCAATTTAGTTTAATCCAATTTATTTAATAGCTTTGATTTAGTATGTCAAAATCTTGACTTTACCTCATAATTCTTATATTTTGTCACAATTTCAACTTTTTATCTCATAATTCTGACTGTCATAATTTCAAAATTTTGTCATAATTGAGTTTATCTCATAACTTTAATAAAAAATTTTTTACTTTGAATCTCATAATTTCAATTTAGTTCAATTCAGTTTATTTAATAACTTTGATTTAGTATGTCATAATTTTAACTTTACCTCATAATTCTGTCATAATTTTGGTATTTTGTCATAATTTCAACTTTTTATCTCATAATTCTGACTGTCATAATTTCAAAATTTTGTCATCATTTTGAGTTTATCTCATAACTTTAATATATCATGAAAAAAATGTAGTCAATTTTGACCTTGAATCGCACAATTTCAATTTAGTATGTCATAATTTCACATTTTTATCTCAATTTTCAATTTATCTCATTATGACTCATAATTTAAACACTTTATGTCATAATTTTGACTTTAATCTCATAATGTTGATTTAGTATCATTTTGACTTTTCATCTCTTAATTATGATTCACCAGAGCATTATTTTTGTTTCTAATGTGGTGGAAATGTGCTTCCATACCACATCTAACCGCGGTAAACGTGCGACACACGTGCACAAGCTTTGAAGATCACTAGTGTGTGTGTGTGTGTGTGTTCTTCTGTAATCCTTAAAGAAGATGAAGCGCGTCTCGTCTCTCTCGGCTTCCTCTGAGTTTCTCAGTTCTCGTCTGTATGAGAGCAGGACGATCAGTGATCTCGCCATGATAACTGAAGCAGCTTCACTGAGTCCTGCGATCTGATTGGATGAGCCTCGTTCTAATCCGCCAAACACACACACACGTGATGCACAATTCTGTGTTTACTCTATTTTAAGCTGGGAGTTGTAAACAGCCTATAGTTCGGCTAATGAACGATTGGTGGAAGAATTGTTCATTATTACTATTAATAATAATAATAATATTAAAAAGGTAATAATTATTTTATTTTAAAGTTTTAATACTTTTTTTTTTGTGGTAATTTTTGCCAGTTAATTTTTAAATGCATCTATATAATTGTTATCCATTTTTATTTCAGTTTTAGTTATTTTAGTAGCTACATCCAGGTCAATTAAATGGCAACTAGCTGAAATAAAATACTTTTTTTTTTTTTTTTTTACATGTTTTCTTCTTTTAAAGTGAATTTCTTTTTGGTTTTAGTTTTAGTTGACTGTAATAACCCTGGATGGATGCAGTGTTATTTTAGTGTCATTGAGACACTATTTTAGTTTTTATTTAAAGTTTTGAATTAGTTTTTATTTTTATATTTTCTGTTTTCTATTTTAGTTGAAGTTTGAAATCATTTTGTTTTGCATTTTTGTCTTTTTTTGTAAAAATATCTCGGTATCGTTTTTATTTCAGTTTTACTTTGAGTTATGAACTTTCAATGAAAACATATAAATTTTTTTTTATCTGATTAGAAGAAATGCGCATAGACATAAACACATTTACTGAATAAATCCCTCAAGCCTCATGTGACTCAGCGAAGGCTGTGATTGGATAACTGGAGTAGCCAGCGGACCAATGGCGTCGCAGCGTCTCTAATGTTGGTTTGGTGTTTCTGTTGAAGTGATGATTTTGTTCTCTTGAACACGAGATGGAAACACTACACTGCAAAAATGCTTTTCTTACTTAGTATTTCTGTCTTGTTTCCAGTCCAAATATCAAAAAATTATTAAATCAAGATGTATTTACTAGATTAGTAAAATTAGATAAGTCTTGTTTTCTGGGGAAATAAATAAAAATTAAGTGATTGTTGCTTAAAACAAACAAAATTATCTGCCTATGCGTTGAGAAAAATAATCCTGTTTCTGTTTGAATTAAGATTATTTTTCTCACCCCATTGGCAGATAATTTTGTTTGTTTTAAAGTGTAAATTGCAGGTTAACCACCACAACCAATTAATGTGTAAATTAAAGTGTTCAATGTGTATATATGTACAAATTTCTGTCTTAAAATGCGTTAAAATAACTTTTATTGGGGTTTCTTCAAAGGTAGCATGTTTTTTACCGTAACTGGGTGATGACGTCATAAGAGGGAGCGCGGGCGGTAATGCACTCACTCTGTGTGCGCGGGTGAGGGAGAATAAAACGATTCGCGGGACTCCCGCAAACTAGAAATATCTATGAATAAAACATAAAAACGAATACATTTTTATTCATCTGTTGTAGAAAAGCAATAAGAACAACTAAAACAAAATAGAAACGGTTTACAGGCAGAGTTTCTCTAACATGTCTGCAGCGTTGAGCGATGTAGCCAATCACAGACAGATGTGTTGATTTCTAGGAACGCAATAACGGCCAATCAGAAGCATTTACGATGGACTCCCCTCACCGCTCAAAACGGACTTTTTGTTCAGTGCTGAATTCTGCATGCTGGCAAATCCTCTGATTATAACAAACATAGTGTCATAGTGTATATATTATGATAATATGATGTGTGAGATGAACTGATGTCAGCTTTTTAGGAATTATTATGGGAGCGCACTTTGCGCGCAGTCATGCCAGACCCTGCACGCAGTAGCCCGCTTGCTTTTATGTTATAACAGTGATCAAGAGGAGCATGTGTGCTGGTGTGTATGGTGGCGACACGTAGGCTAACTTGAAAGTATTTGGAAGGACAGAAAAAGTCTTTTTGCGGGCGGGAGTGGGACAAAACATAAATGTTGCGGGCGGGAGAAAGTAATATAGAAAGTAGTTGAGAACGTCAGTTATAACGACCCACGTATTAAAAAATAGTCGGGTTTAAACCGGGCTCATAATTACAGTTAATGTGCCGGGCCGGACCGGGCTCGGACACAGCGGGCTCGGGTAGGGTCTTGCTTGATTTTTTTGGGCCCGATCTAAGCTCTACCTCGGGTCAGTTATGCTAACACTCACAGGCACGAATCAGCCGTTTGTCCTTGGGGAACTTGTGGAGCCTCTCCCCCGTTTCTGATGTATTCGTACATCCCGCACAAACACAATAGTTAACCATTTCTGCTGGCTAGGTCTCCAAGATAGCGTAACTCCAGGCCTGGAGCATAGACAGTAAAAGCTTGGAGTACCTTTTATGACGTCACGCCCAGCCTAGTGGAGGGAGGGGGCGTGCTTAAAACCACTGTAAAACGCACCAACATTTCATATTATATTCAGCATTTTGGTATAAAAACATAAAAAAACAATGGTGGGCGGTTCTTATCTTTATGTTTAGTATTGCATTATCTTCGTGAAAAATTTTACCTGCAATTTACACTTTAAGCAAAAACTCACTTAATTTTGATTAATTCCCCTGGAAAACAAGACATAGTATCTTATGGCATTTCACTCATCTAGTAAATGCATCTTGATTTAATAATTTTTCGATATTCGGACTGGAAACAAGACAGAAACACTGCGTAAGAACATCATGTGTGCAGTGTGTGTCTGCAGGGGTTCAGGCTCAGCGTTGAGTGGGAACTCTTCTAGTGTTGTGATGGAGTTAGTGTTGTGATGGAGTTAGTGTTGTGATGGAGTTAGTGTTGTGATGGAGTTAGTGTTGTGATGGGGTTAGTGTTGTGATGGAGTTAGTGTTGTGATGGAGTTAGTGTTGTGATGGGGTTAGTGTTGTGATGGGGTTAGTGTTGTGATGGGGTTAGTGTTGTGATGGGGTTAGTGTTGTGATGGAGTTAGTGTTGTGATGGGGTTAGTGTTGTGATGGAGTTAGTGTTGTGATGGAGTTAGTGTTGTGATGGAGTTAGTGTTGTGATGGGGTTAGTGTTGTGATGGAGTTAGTGTTGTGATGGAGTTAGTGTTGTGATGGAGTTAGTGTTGTGATGGGGTTAGTGTTGTGATGGGGTTAGTGTTGTGATGGAGTTAGTGTTGTGATGGAGTTAGTGTTGTGATGGGGTTAGTGTTGTGATGGAGTTAGTGTTGTGATGGAGTTAGTGTTGTGATGGAGTTAGTGTTGTGATGGAGTTAGTGTTGTGATGGGGTTAGTGTTGTGATGGAGTTAGTGTTGTGATGGAGTTAGTGTTGTGATGGAGTTAGTGTTGTGATGGGGTTAGTGTTGTGATGGGGTTAGTGTTGTGATGGAGTTAGTGTTGTGATGGGGTTAGTGTTGTGATGGGGTTAGTGTTGTGATGGGGTTAGTGTTGTGATGGGGTTAGTGTTGTGATGGAGTTAGTGTTGTGATGGGGTTAGTGTTGTGATGGGGTTAGTGTTGTGATGGGGTTAGTGTTGTGATGGGGTTAGTGTTGTGATGGGGTTAGTGTTGTGATGGGGTTAGTGTTGTGATGGGGTTAGTGTTGTGATGGAGTTAGTGTTGTGATGGGGTTAGTGTTGTGATGGGGTTAGTGTTGTGATGGGGTTAGTGTTGTGATGGAGTTAGTGTTGTGATGGGGTTAGTGTTGTGATGGGGTTAGTGTTGTGATGGGGTTAGTGTTGTGATGGAGTTAGTGTTGTGATGGGGTTAGTGTTGTGATGGAGTTAGTGTTGTGATGGGGTTAGTGTTGTGATGGAGTTAGTGTTGTGATGGAGTTAGTGTTGTGATGGGGTTAGTGTTGTGATGGGGTTAGTGTTGTGATGGGGTTAGTGTTGTGATGGGGTTAGTGTTGTGATGGGGTTAGTGTTGTGATGGGGTTAGTGTTGTGATGGAGTTAGTGTTGTGATGGGGTTAGTGTTGTGATGGGGTTAGTGTTGTGATGGGGTTAGTGTTGTGATGGGGTTAGTGTTGTGATGGGGTTAGTGTTGTGATGGAGTTAGTGTTGTGATGGGGTTAGTGTTGTGATGGAGTTAGTGTTGTGATGGGGTTAGTGTTGTGATGGGGTTAGTGTTGTGATGGGGTTAGTGTTGTGATGGAGTTAGTGTTGTGATGGGGTTAGTGTTGTGATGGGGTTAGTGTTGTGATGGGGTTAGTGTTGTGATGGGGTTAGTGTTGTGATGGAGTTAGTGTTGTGATGGAGTTAGTGTTGTGATGGAGTTAGTGTTGTGATGGAGTAAGTGTTGTGATGGGGTTAGTGTTGTGATGGAGTTAGTGTTGTGATGGGGTTAGTGTTGTGATGGGGTTAGTGTTGTGATGGAGTTAGTGTTGTGATGGGGTTAGTGTTGTGATGGGGTTAGTGTTGTGATGGGGTTAGTGTTGTGATGGGGTTAGTGTTGTGATGGAGTTAGTGTTGTGATGCAGTTAGTGTTGTGATGGGGTTAGTGTTGTGATGGGGTTAGTGTTGTGATGGAGTTAGTGTTGTGATGGGGTTAGTGTTGTGATGGAGTTAGTGTTGTGATGGGGTTAGTGTTGTGATGGGGTTAGTGTTGTGATGGGGTTAGTGTTGTGATGGAGTTAGTGTTGTGATGGGGTTAGTGTTGTGATGGGGTTAGTGTTGTGATGGAGTTAGTGTTGTGATGGGGTTAGTGTTGTGATGGAGTTAGTGTTGTGATGGGGTTAGTGTTGTGATGGGGTTAGTGTTGTGATGGGGTTAGTGTTGTGATGGAGTTAGTGTTGTGATGGAGTTAGTGTTGTGATGGGGTTAGTGTTGTGATGGGGTTAGTGTTGGAGTTAGTGTTGTGATGGGGTTAGTGTTGTGATGGGGTTAGTGTTGTGATGGAGTTAGTGTTGTGATGGAGTTAGTGTTGTGATGGGGTTAGTGTTGTGATGGGGTTAGTGTTGTGATGGAGTTAGTGTTGTGATGGGGTTAGTGTTGTGATGGGGTTAGTGTTGTGATGGGGTTAGTGTTGTGATGGGGTTAGTGTTGTGATGGAGTTAGTGTTGTGATGCAGTTAGTGTTGTGATGGGGTTAGTGTTGTGATGGGGTTAGTGTTGTGATGGAGTTAGTGTTGTGATGGGGTTAGTGTTGTGATGGAGTTAGTGTTGTGATGGGGTTAGTGTTGTGATGGGGTTAGTGTTGTGATGGGGTTAGTGTTGTGATGGAGTTAGTGTTGTGATGGGGTTAGTGTTGTGATGGGGTTAGTGTTGTGTTGGAGTTAGTGTTGTGATGGGGTTAGTGTTGTGATGGGGTTAGTGTTGTGATGGAGTTAGTGTTGTGATGGAGTTAGTGTTGTGATGGAGTTAGTGTTGTGATGGGGTTAGTGTTGTGATGGGGTTAGTGTTGTGATGGGGTTAGTGTTGTGATGGGGTTAGTGTTGTGATGGGGTTAGTGTTGTGATGGAGTTAGTGTTGTGATGGAGTTAGTGTTGTGAGGGGGTTAGTGTTGTGATGGGGTTAGTGTTGTGATGGGGTTAGTGTTGTGATGGGGTTAGTGTTGTGATGGAGTTAGTGTTGTGATGGAGTTAGTGTTGTGATGGGGTTAGTGTTGTGATGGGGTTAGTGTTGGAGTTAGTGTTGTGATGGGGTTAGTGTTGTGATGGGGTTAGTGTTGTGATGGAGTTAGTGTTGTGATGGAGTTAGTGTTGTGATGGGGTTAGTGTTGTGATGGGGTTAGTGTTGTGATGGGGTTAGTGTTGTGATGGGGTTAGTGTTGTGATGGAGTTAGTGTTGTGATGGGGTTAGTGTTGTGATGGGGTTAGTGTTGTGATGGGGTTAGTGTTGTGATGGGGTTAGTGTTGTGATGGAGTTAGTGTTGTGATGGGGTTAGTGTTGTGATGGGGTTAGTGTTGTGATGGGGTTAGTGTTGTGATGGAGTTAGTGTTGTGATGGGGTTAGTGTTGTGATGGGGTTAGTGTTGTGATGGGGTTAGTGTTGTGATGGGGTTAGTGTTGTGATGGGGTTAGTGTTGTGATGGAGTTAGTGTTGTGATGGGGTTAGTGTTGTGATGGGGTTAGTGTTGTGATGGAGTTAGTGTTGTGATGGGGTTAGTGTTGTGATGGGGTTAGTGTTGTGATGGAGTTAGTGTTGTGATGGGGTTAGTGTTGTGATGGGGTTAGTGTTGTGATGGGGTTAGTGTTGTGATGGGGTTAGTGTTGTGATGGGGTTAGTGTTGTGATGGGGTTAGTGTTGTGATGGAGTTAGTGTTGTGATGGGGTTAGTGTTGTGATGGGGTTAGTGTTGTGATGGGGTTAGTGTTGTGATGGGGTTAGTGTTGTGATGGAGTTAGTGTTGTGATGGGGTTAGTGTTGTGATGGAGTTAGTGTTGTGATGGGGTTAGTGTTGTGATGGGGTTAGTGTTGTGATGGGGTTAGTGTTGTGATGGAGTTAGTGTTGTGATGGGGTTAGTGTTGTGATGGGGTTAGTGTTGTGATGGAGTTAGTGTTGTGATGGGGTTAGTGTTGTGATGGGGTTAGTGTTGTGATGGGGTTAGTGTTGTGATGGAGTTAGTGTTGTGATGGGGTTAGTGTTGTGATGGGGTTAGTGTTGTGATGGAGTTAGTGTTGTGATGGGGTTAGTGTTGTGATGGGGTTAGTGTTGTGATGGGGTTAGTGTTGTGATGGAGTTAGTGTTGTGTGTTTCTGCTGGTGGTGTTTCTGCAGTCGTATCGATCATCATGAGATCCTGGAGCTCGTGGTCTCTCTCTCCGGGGACGAGGGATGTTTCAGGGCCAGACTTTGTGTCGTCTGCCTTCAGACTGTTTGATTTACGGAGGAACATTTTGTGCTGCTTTTCTTCTTCTGCACATTTGGTTGATTTTTCTCTCATGAAGTTCTGCTTCAGGCCCAACCAAAGACTTTTACATTATATGATGCTCTAAAGACATCAGACAGAATCACCAGATGAGAAGTTTGTGTATCTCAGCCTATATTTAACATATCAGCTCTTCTCAAGTTCTCTTTAGTCGAGTCTCCTCCATCTATCCAGCGCTGTAACAGTGTTTCACAGCAGCTTTACAGTGATAACAGGAGATTACAGTAACAGAGATTGTTTAGGCTCTAGAATAAAGTTATTGTCCAGATAAAGTTAGTTTTGATTGATTTTACTTTAATATATAATGATGTATTTATTAGTAAGAAATCCCAAAGACAAGAATCATATTATGTGCTTTAGACATTTCTGTTCATTTCTAATGAACCAGAAACTGTGTCGGATCTAAAACCTCTACACTCTAATAAACGCAGGGTTGTTTTAACCCAAATTTGGGTCAAATATGGATGAACGCAGCCATTGGGTTAAATCTTTAAATACACATTTTTAACCCAAATTTGGGTCAAATATGGACGAACCCAGCCGTTGGGTTAAATCTTTAAATATACATTTTTAACCCAAATTTGGGTCAAATATGGACGAACCCAGCCATTGGGTTAAATCTTTAACCCAAATTTGGGTCAAAATATGGACAAACCCAGCCATTGGGTTAAATCTTTAAATATACATTTTTAACCCAACTGTTGGGTTCGTCCATATCTGACCCAAATTTGGGTTAAAAATGTATATTTAAAGATTTAACCCAATGGCTGGGTTCGTCCATATTTGACCCAAAATTGGGTTAAAAATGTATATTTAAAGATTTAACCCAACGGCTGGGTTCGTCCATATTTGACCCAAATTTGGGTTAAAAATGTGTATTTAAAGATTTAACCCAATGGCTGCGTTCGTCCATATTTGACCCAAATTTGGGTTAAAAATTTATATTTAAAAATTTAACCCAACAGCTGGGTTCGTCTATATTTGACCCAAATTTGGGTTAAAAATTTATATTTAAAGATTTAACCCAACAGCTGGGTTCGTCCATATTTGACCCAAATTTGGGTTAAAAATTTATATTTAAAGATTTAACCCAACAGCTGGGTTCGTCCATATTTGACCCAAATTTGGGTTAAAACAACCCTGCGTTTATTTGAGAGTGATAAATCACAGGAAGATTAAGGCGAATATTGTGACGTTTTGCCTCGCTCACTTTGGTTTAATAAACAGAATTAATATTATTGATTTAAATGCACTGGTCAGATGAGAACTAAACTTGAACTGAGTTGATGTGAATAATGACTCTACTGTATTTGATGAAGTGAATCATTGATTCTGACTGTTATATTCCGGTTTATGAATCTGAAGCTGCATTGAGTCGCTCTACTGTATAAAGCTGAACGATGACATCACCAGAGCCGTTATATGAACTAAATTAACAACTTTTTTACAACAAAAATGAAATATCACTTACTTAAGCTGGACTATGACACTATATTTTCTTCTGGAAACACACTTTGTTGCATTATTCCCCTGTTATCTCTGTAAAGCTGCTGTGAAACTCTGTGTTGTAAAGCGCTGTGTAATAATGCTGACTCGACTAAAGCGCTGTCGAAATAATAATAAAGCTGAAGCTTTGCTGATGTTGATGGTGTTCCTCACCGATCTCGAGCTCGGTTTATGAGCCGCTGCGCTTCAGATTACCCATCATGCTTCAGTGCAGCGCTGTTTGTGCCCGGGAGCCGTTTCTGCCCTTGATTGTGATTAATAAGGAAAAGCTTATGAAAATTGCATAATCTCTTTTTGCATAATTAATTCCAAACTATGACAGCATCTCCCAAACAAACAAGTCATGTATTCAGAGAGACGATGTTCTCTTCGGTTGATTTGAGGACGTCTGCGTCACATTTACTGATGATGGTTCATATGAGAAGATCCTCCTCTTCCTCAGTGTTTCTGTCCGTTTCCAGCATACATAGAAACATCCTTAAATCAGGGTGCGTTTACTGGAGAAGAAGCGTGAGAGTGTGTGTGTGTGTGTGTATAATTTATATTTCTGGCTCATGTAGTGTGTTGAGGCCTGTTGTCTTGTCAGTAGGCAGAGCTGTGTGTGTGTGTGTGTGTGTGTGTGTGTGTGTGTGTGTGTGTGTGTGTGTGTGTGTGTGTGTGTGTGAGAGAGAAGTAGTGTAGGATGAGATGGACCTCCGACAGGAAGTGACACTAATGACTTCCTGTCTGTGTTTTTTCTGCTGTCTGTGTTTTTTTTTTTTCTGCTGTCTGTGTTTTTTCAAGATCATATTATAAAATACAGAAAGTCAACATGATAAAACTAAAAGACACTTTCATAAAGTTGTTTTTGCTTTTGGTGATGTGTTTCGTATATTAGCTGCTGAAATTATACCTTTCTCTAAGTCTTTTATCATGCAACATTACATGCTTAAAATATTAGTTATTCTTAATATTTTTATTCATTACAACTGTCAAGTCAAATTGATACACTTTTCACAACACACATCGATTCAAAGCAGAAAATCATAACGTGTAATTGTTTATATCTTAATATCTTCATGCCTTATAGTTGCATTTATCAGATTAGAGCTGGACGATATAAACAGATTTGCTATATAGTATATTTGCCTTTACATTCATGAACATGCATGTGGATAAAGTTGCACTGTAAAAAAATTATCGTGATTTTAACGGTAAAACACTGTAAAAATGCTACGGTGAAATTTACCATTTTAATTAGTTAATAGAAAGTTTTGTTACTTATACGGTAAATAACTGTGATAGATCGAACTGTACATGTAGTTTGTAAATTCTACAAAAACAAGTCATTGTAGAATTTACAGTGATAAAACTCAAATTGAGATTCCCACAATTCCCTGAGTGACACTTCACATTTGATGTATTTTTGTTGAAATAACTGTTTCTCAATAGTTTTTTCTTAGTTTTTTTTCAATCAGTTTTGTACATTAGGGTTTTATGTTTAGTTAATGTTGTTAAAATAATGTTTATTGCATTTTTTAAATGTCATGTGTTACCATTAGTGTGTGTGTGTGTGTGTGTGTGTGTGTGTGTGTGTGTGTGTGTGTGTGTGAATGACACTGTGCAGCTTCTATACATGTGATTAGCTTTGATTGGTCATGTGACTCTCATCACCGCTGTGATTGGTTGTTGTCAGTGTATTACAATGGTATAAAACAGATACACTTTAATAGGTCGTAAATGAACATTATATCAGATAGTTAATCTATCTATCAGATAGTTTTTTTTTGCTTAATGTTGCTACCGTATTTTATTTTTTACGGTAAATTTCTGGCAACCACAGCTATCGTTTTTTTACCGTACATTTTACAGATTTTTTTTTACAGTGTGGGTATATTATATATAATGTGTCCTTTTTAAGAGATTGCTGGACGTTATATCTTGCGGCGAGACAGTCTTCATCAGTGTTATTGTTGGCTCTGGGATCCATTAGCAGGCGATTGGGAATCTTCATCATCATCCCTCTGACATCTGCTGACTCACACCAGCGGAAAACATAATAATAATATTAAATATAAAATAAAGCTGCAGCTGTGATCTCTGTGTGTGTGTGTGTGTGTGTGTGTGTGTGTGTGTGTGTGTGTGTGTGTGTGTGTGTGTGTGTGTGGTTATTGTTTAATATCTCTGTAACTGTCAGATGAAAGCAGGGTTTATTGCATATTCTGGGAACACAAGCGTCCCGACGCTGATTACGTTCCAGCGAACAAATGGCTAAACGTTATTAGTCATCAGAATGGCTGCTGTTTTTATCTAGTCTTTTTAAGTCTGATAAAGCAACGCCAGACTTCCCACAGACTCCGTCACACAGCCAAGAACTGCAGAAACACACACACTAGACATATACTAAAGGAACTTGAAACACACACACTCTATAGACGTTTACTAAAGAACATGAAACACACACACGCTATAGACGTATACTAAAGGACATGAAACACACACACACACACACACACACACACACACACACACACACACACACTATAGACGTTTACTAAAGGAACATGAAACACACACACGCTATAGACGTATACTAAAGGACATGAAACACACACACACACACACCATAGACGTTTACTAAAGGACATGAAACACACACACACTATAGACGTTTACTAAAGGAACATGAAACACACACACGCTATAGACGTATACTAAAGGACATGAAACACACACACACACACACACTATAGATGTTGTTTACTAAAGGACATGAAACACACACACACACACCATAGACGTTTACTAAAGGAACATGAAACACACACACACTATAGACGTTTACTAAAGGAACATGAAACACACACACGCTATAGACGTATACTAAAGGACATGAAACACACACACACACACTATAGATGTTGTTTACTAAAGGACATGAAACACACACACACACACACACACTATAGACGTTTACTAAAGGAACATGAAACGCACACACACACACTATAGACTAGGGGTGTCCCCGACTAAGAATTTTCATAGTCGAATCAGATTCGTCAAGTCCTGCCTATAGTCGACTAATAGTCGAATCATGTGTGTGGTGTTGGGGAGGGGGCGGGGCTTTAACATTTTAAAACAGCGATGTACAGAACATCACACAAAGATATAGAAGAAAATGTATAAAAACATTTTGGATTAATAAAACTAAGAAATAACATAAATAACTGCAGAAAGGCCACACTGCAAATAGGATTTGCATTTCACATCAAATTAAATCGGCTGAATTGCCTGTACGAGCATGCTCTAAGTAGGCCTACAGCGCAACATCGATGCACTGAAAAATAATCAACAATTAAGAACACAATATACATTTATAATAAATAAAAATACAAAACGAAATAAGTCAGAATCAAGTCACAAGAAGCAGAACAAATGTGTGCAAAATGCTGCACGCACGTGCAGGGGAACAAATATTCAAAACACAAGTCACAAATAGTTAAATTAGATCACCGTGAGTGATCAATTAATAAAATAAAAATAAAGAAATTATTAACATAACGAAAGTATGGCCAGGATTGTCAGCTTTGTCTTTTTAACTGCAGAAACAACAATAAACGCTAAACTGGAGCGGCAGTCTTTTTAGCTAAACGTGTTCACAGTATCCAAAAATCAAATTAGAATCGGCTGAAATGTTTTGAAATCACTTGTACCCATACCTGATCGAAAAAACTAAATCCAGTCTTTCACTCGGCCTGTTGAGTCTTTTCAAATTGTGTGCGCGGAAAAAATACATTCTAAAACGCTTAACGTGAAAAACGCTTAACGGCTTTGTCCTTAAACTGTTATATTAAAAGATCAAATTCTGTACACACCTTATTAATAAAGCATACTATATAGCTTACAGAAAAGCAGATGAGCCCAATATGAACGCAACGCGTTTTATTATAGGCCTACGTTAAGCATTTTCCTCCCATAGAAAACCGTTAAAGAAAAAGCTTTACGTGACTTAGGCTACTATAGGAGAAACGCGTTGCGTTCATATTCTGGGTTCATCTGCTTATCTGCACATGGAATGGTTTCTTAAGGTGTGTAGCCTACTGTGTATACATACATTAGGCACGTAAAAGTGCCATTTAAGCGTTTTAAAAGCTTTTTTCACGTTAAGCGTTTTAGAACGTCCCGAGGAAAACCAACCTGTTAACGTTAGCCGGCAGAAGTGCGATCATGGTTTTCCTGATGCTCCAGCCTTGGAGAATATCCTTTCTGATGGTGTCCATCTTTAGATTTTCTTATCCCAGACATTTTTAAAGATTTAAATCCCTGCCGACAAGACGCTCCTCTGTCGGTCACGGATCGAAAGTGAAACTTAAATCTGTCACGGGGTGTTTGGATTTATTCACGCTGCACGCACGTTAAAAAATATTTATTAAAGGCTTCTTTCTTCGCACATTTTTATTGACAGCATTATCATAATAGGCTGTAACGTATTGACAGAAAACCAGTAGTTCTATGTGAAATCAGACATTGAGCACACTCATATAGCCAAAATGACATAATCCTCGTTTAATAACACTGCGAAGATTCGACCATGAGATTGGTAGTCGAATCAGGCTCCTCCTATCGAAGCATCGAATCTTCGACTGTTCGGGGTCACCCCTACTATAGACGTTTACTAAAGGAACATGAAACGCACACACACGCTATAGACGTATACTAAAGGACATGAAACACACATACACACACACACACACACACACTATAGATGTTTACTAAAGGAACATGAAAGACACACACACTGGCTATAGACGTATATTAAAGGACATAAAACACACACACACACTCGCTATAGACGTATACTTAAGGAAAATGTCATTTAGACATTTGCACCAGTTTATTGTTTCACACAAAGGCTGGTTTAGCGGGCTCAGTCAGTTGTGCAGTTGCTCCTCTGTGTGCGGCGTCTGATTGCTGTGCGCGGCGTCTGATTGCTGTGTGTGGCGTCTGAGTGCTGTGTGCGGCGTCTGATTGTTGTGTGTGGCGTCTGAGTGCTGTGTGCTGCGTCTGATTGTTGTGTGTGGCGTCTGAGTGCTGTGTGCTGCGTCTGATTGTTGTGTGTGGCGTCTGAGTGCTGTGTGCGGCGTCTGATTGTTGTGTGCGGCGTCTGAGTGCTGTGTGCGGCGTCTGATTGTTGTGTGTGGCGTCTGATTGTTGTGTGCGGCGTCTGATTGTTGTGTGCGGCGTCTGATTGTTCTGTGCGGCGTCTGATTGTTGTGCGCGGCGTCTGATTGTTGTGTGCGGCGTCTGATTGTTGTGTGCGGCGTCTGATTTTTCTGTGCGGCGTCTGATTGCTGTGCGCGGCGTCTGATTGTTGTGCGCGGTGTCTGATTGTTCTGTGCGGCGTCTGATTGTTGTGTGTGGCGTCTGATTGTTCTGTGCGGCGTCTGATTGCTGTGTGTGGCGTCTGATTGTTGTGTGCGGCGTCTGATTGTTGTGTGCGGCGTCTGATTGTTGTGTGCGGCGTCTGATTGTTGTGCGCGGCGTCTGATTGCTGTGCGCGGCGTCTGATTGTTGTGCGCGGCGTCTGATTGTTGTGTGCGGCGTCTGATTGCTGTGTGCGGCGTCTGATTGCTGTGTGTGGCGTCTGATTGCTGTGCGCGGCGTCTGATTGCTGTGCGCGGCGGCTGATTGTTGTGTGCGGCGGCTGATTGTTCTGTGCGTGGCGTCTGATTGTTGTGCGCGGCGTCTGATTGCTGTGCGTGGCGCCTGATTGTTTTGTGCGGCGTCTGATTGTTGTGTGCGGCGTCTTATTGTTGTGCGCGGCGTCTGATTGTTGTGTGCGGCGTCTGATTGTTGTGCGCGGCGTCTGATTGTTGTGCGCGGCGTCTGATTGTTGTGTGCGGCGTCTGATTGTTGTGCGTGGCGTCTGATTGTTGTGTGCGGCGTCTGATTGTTTTGTGCTGCGTCTTATTGTTGTGCGCGGCGTCTTATTGTTGTGTGCGGCGTCTGATTGTTGTGCGCGGCGTCTGATTGTTGTGTGCGGCGTCTTATTGTTGTGCGTGGCGTCTTATTGTTGTGCGTGGCGTCTGATTGTTGTGTGCGGCGTCTGATTGTTTTGTGCGGCGTCTGATTGTTGTGTGCGGCGTCTTATTGTTGTGTGCGGCGTCTGATTGTTGTGTGCGGCGTCTGATTGCTGTGTGTGGCGTCTGATTGCTGTGTGTGGCGTCTGATTGTTGTGTGCGGCGTCTGATTGTTGTGCGCGGCGTCTTATTGTTGTGCGCGGCATCTGATTGTTGTGTGCGGCGTCTGATTGTTTTGTGCGGCGTCTGATTGTTGTGTGCGGCGTCTGATTGTTGTGTGCGGCGTCTGATTGTTGTGCGCGGTGTCTGATTGTTGTGCGCGGTGTCTGATTGTTGTGCGCGGCGTCTGATTGTTGTTGTGTGGCGTCTGATTGTTGTGCGCGGCGTCTGATTGTTGTGTCTGGCGTCTGATTGTTGTGTGCGGCGTCTGATTGTTGTGTGCGGCGTCTGATTGTTGTGTGCGGCGTCTGATTGTTGTGTGCGGCGTCTGATTGTTGTGTGCGGCGTCTGATTGTTGTGTGCGGCGTCTGATTGTTGTGTGCGGCGTCTTATTGTTGTGTGCGGCGTCTGATTGTTGTGTCTGGCGTCTGATTGTTGTGTGCGGCGTCTGATTGTTGTGTGCGGCGTCTGATTGTTGTGTGCGGCGTCTGATTGTTGTGTGCGGCGTCTGATTGTTGTGTGCGGCGTCTGATTGTTGTGTGCGGCGTCTTATTGTTGTGTGCGGCGTCTGATTGTTGTGTGCGGCGTCTGATTGTTGTGTGTGGCGTCTGATTGTTGTGTGCGGCGTCTTATTGTTGTGCGCGGCGTAGGCTTGGGCGGTATCCAAATTTTGATACCGTCAAACCTCCTCCCTATTTTACCGCGGTATACGGTATTACCGCGTGACTAATTAAAAATTATGACATAAGGCTCAGACGGCATCACCAAACTGTTGGTTTGTGCAGGGATGAGTCACAATTTTCAAATATTCAATTATTTGATTTTATTATAGAATATGGAATAGGTTGTGGGATTATTGTCTATAAAAAATCCCCATGTTTTCCGTTCTGATGCGGTGGTGACACGTTCAACCAGAGGGTGGCGATGCCAATAATGCATCTAAAAGCTGTCAATCAACTCTCAGACAACAGGAGAAGATGCACATTGTCTCACACCAGAGCATGTGAGCGGAGTGGTAATATTTCCTCCAGAGCAGAGAGCGCATTTCTGAAGATCCCGCGCCGCGTGCTCAGTCCACTCAGCGTCGCGCGCTCAGAACGCCCGCAGTGACATGCTGGTTAGAAAACATGTGAAGTAGGGCTGCCCGTGCACGACTAAAGTTTTTTTTTTCTAGTTGACTAGTAGTAGTTGATTTAAGCCATTAGTCTAATCACATATTTATATTGATTAAATTACTTAAATATATATAGGAGAGAATGCTAAACCATAATGAGCGTTTTCGTAATATATTGCCTATTCTGCATCTCAAAGCACGCATAAAGCTTGGCACAAAGAACCGGCAAAAGTAATTATGCATGAAACATTTGAATTGTTTATTAATAAAAAACGTTCTATGTCAGTGGCTGCACAGATAAAGTTTACGATGCAGACTCGCATCTTCGCAGTAGTGAACGCGCATAGATAGAAATGCACACTTCATATGAATTAGCCTACAGAGAGCAGGCCATTTCTTTTAGTTTTTAATTGTTTTGTTTAAAAGTAGACATTTCAAGCTTATTATATATATACACTTCTCAGATATTTAAGGCATCTATCTTATACGCTGAGTTTCGTTCTTTTTAGGAGACGCGCTCCAGTTCACGCGCCGGCTTATATTGTCTAATATATATCCTTCTTATTTATTAATCCAGGCAATTCGTTGATGAAACATTGATTAAAATGAAGATACAATTTATGCGAAACGAAATTCACTTTAAAGAAAGGCTTTCTACAAAACAAAACGTAATAAGTGGTCAAAAATCATGTCTGACCCATTCCAAATGTTTTCCGATATTGGGCATCTTATGATCCTATCTTATTCATCTCATGCAGTTTCCTTTTCATATAATCAACATAGATGAAATAAAAAAAAAATAACAACATTATATTATTAAACATAAATATGAAAAGAAATGAGTTTTTTTTTATTTTTTTTACTTATAACCTATTTAATAAGTGTCACACCGCTCCGCTGTATAGCTGTGTAGCCTACATGCATGTGTGCGTGCATATGGTGGAGGGGTGCGATTTTCGAATAATAATCAAATACCAGGCGATCTTCAAATATTATTTTTGCTTGAAATGCCCATCCCTGCCAAACTGCAGAAGTCGTGTTCTTCTTCGAGACCAGGTCACTCGGTGCGCAACCTGCCATCTTTCCCCCTCTCTCCCCCACTCTTTCTCCTCCACACTGTCACGTGATGACAACCACACATAAGCATTTTTAGCCATTAAATAAATTATATTTAATATTTAATCCTTTTCTCCTATATAAGTGCATTGGATTTTTTTTTATGACGGTATGACGATATTGAAACTGATACCGTTGCCATTTTTAGATCCCGCGGTATACGATATTACCGTATTACTGCCCAAGCCTAGCGCGGCGTCTGATTGTTGTGTGTGGCGTCTGATTGTTGTGCCCGGCGTCTGATTGTTGTGCGCGGCGTCTGATTGTTGTGCGCGGCGTCTGATTGTTGTGTGTGGCGTCTGATTGTTGTGTGCGGCGTCTGATTGTTGTGTGTGGCGTCTGATTGTTGTGCACGGCGTCTGATTGTTGTGCACAGGCGTCTGATTGTTGTGTGTGGCGTCTGATTGTTGTGCACGGCGTCTGATTGTTGTGCACGGCGTCTGATTGTTGTGTGCGGCGTCTGATTGTTGTGTGTGGCGTCTGATTGTTGTGCACGGCGTCTGATTGTTGTGCCCGGCGTCTGATTGTTGTGTGTGGCGTCTGATTGTTGTGCACGGCGTCTGATTGTTGTGCACGGCGTCTGATTGTTGTGCACGGCGTCTGATTGTTGAGCGCGGCGTCTGATTGTTGTGTGTGGCGTCTGATTGTTGTGTGCGGCGTCTTATTGTTGTGCGCGGCGTCTGATTGTTGTGTGTGGCGTCTGATTGTTGTGCACGGCGTCTGATTGTTGTGTGTGGCGTCTGATTGTTGTGTGTGGCGTTTGATTGTTGTGCACGGCGTCTGATTGTTGTGCGCGGCGTCTTATTGTTGTGCGCGGCGTCTGATTGTTGTGCGTGGCGTCTGATTGTTGTGCACGGCGTCTGATTGTTGTGTGCGGCGTCTTATTGTTGTGCGCGGCGTCTGATTGTTGTGTGTGGCGTCTGATTGTTGTGCGCGGCGTCTTATTGTTGTGCGCGGCGTCTGATTGTTGTGTGCGGCGTCTTATTGTTGTGCGCGGCGTCTTATTGTTGTGCGCGGCGTCTGATTGTTGTGTGCGGCGTCTTATTGTTGTGCGCGGCGTCTGATTGTTGTGTGTGGCGTCTGATTGTTGTGCACGGCGTCTGATTGTTGTGTGCGGCGTCTGATTGTTGTGTGCGGCGTCTGATTGTTGTGTGCGGCGTCTTATTGTTGTGCGCGGCGTCTGATTGTTGTGTGTGGCGTCTGATTGTTGTGCGCGGCGTCTTATTGTTGTGCGCGGCGTCTGATTGTTGTGTGCGGCGTCTTATTGTTGTGCGCGGCGTCTTATTGTTGTGCGCGGCGTCTGATTGTTGTGTGCGGCGTCTTATTGTTGTGCGCGGCGTCTGATTGTTGTGTGTGGCGTCTGATTGTTGTGCACGGCGTCTGATTGTTGTGCACGGCGTCTGATTGTTGTGCTCGGCGTCTGATTGTTGTGCGCGGCGTCTGATTGTTGTGTGATTTACACCTTTACAATCTTACCTTGGGCATGCGATTCTTTATGGCATCATATTACCTCCATACGCTTTATACATAACTGATAAACCCGTTGAAGAATGAGATGCTGGGAGTCTTTAGACCGACTCGACACACACACTCACATCTCCTCTTCAGAAGTGACCCGGGGCGTCCTCTCAAGTGTGTGTGTGTGTGTGTGAGAGAATGCTGTTAGAAAAAGAAGCCATTAGTGGAAGGAAGCTGCTTCTAGACTCTATAGAGCATCTCTGCTCGGAAACCGTTTTCATGAACGGACATTTGAGACGGAAAACATGTTTTTCGAGCACAACAATCAAAACAGTGTTATCGTTAAATACATATCTAATGAAATCAAAACGCATAAGCTCTGATTTATCTGAATATAAATCTCTTAATGCATCTCAGAGTGGCTTAATTTAGCTTCACGTAATTACAGTTAAAACTAGTCATTTACAGCATTAGTTAATGCGTAAGATATGAAGACAGAATCATAATAATGTGATTGTTGTGTTGAGGTTTGTTTCTGCTGACTGGAGAAAGGTTAAATCGATGAGCTGGTTTTCTCATGACTACACACACACACACACACACACACACACACACACACACACACACACACACACACACACACAGGAGTTTTTTATGACCTGAAGTATTGATTGACAGAATTTTGCATTAATCTGACGTTTGGCTGCTCTCTCTCTCTTCACTTTCTAACGTATTCACCTCTCAACGCTTCAAATTTATGGAAGCCCATTTACACCTCACAAGAAATAATCATGCTTTGGTAAATCATAAATATCACATAAAATTATGAGGTAATATAGTTGTACATAATTTTGACTTAAGTCAATTTTGCCTTAGTATGTCATAATGTTGACTTTTTAAAGTCAAAATTGTGTACAATTATTTTGTCATAATTTTGACGTCGATTTAAACTTTTCATATGTATACTCATACTTCATACTATTCATAATAATTTCAATGTAGTATGTCATAATTTTGACTTTTTATTCTCAACATTTCAACTTGGTATGTCATAATTTTGACATTTTGTCATAATTTCAACTACCATAATTTCTACATTATATCATAATTTCAGTTGCCATAATTTCAACATTTTATATCATCATTTTGGCTGTCATATTTTCACTTGTCATAAAATGTCTAAATTATATATACATTTTTTAAATTGACCAAATGTCTAAATTATGATAAGTCAAAATTAACATAAAATGTTAAAATGATGACCATCAAAATGAGTGAAAATGGTCATAATTTTGTACATTTTGTGTCATAATTTCGACTTAGTTAATTTGAACTATCATAATTTCAACATTTTGTCTTAATTTTGACTGTCATGATTTCAACTTTGTTGTAATTTTGACATTTTGCCTATTTTGACTGTCACAATTTAAATTTTATAATTTAAATTTTTTTTTTATAATTTTGACTGTCATAATTTCAACTGTCATAAAATGTCTGAATTATATATACATTGTTGAAATTGACCAAATGTCTAAATTATTATAAGTCAAAATTAACATAAAATGTTGAAAAGATGACAGTCGATATTAGTCAAAATTGTCATAATTTCAACTTTGTCATAATTTCAACATTTGATGTCATAATTTAGACTCATTGTATATAAAATTTAAATATTTTATGACAGTCGAAATAAGTTGAAATTGGCAGTCAGAATAATGACATAAAATGTTGAAATTATGACAATCAAATCATTTTGACAAATTTCAACTTTATCATAATTTTGATATTTTCTGTCATACAGTAATTTGGACTGTTTTAATTGAGACGTTATCAGCATGACGGTGGATAAATGATAACAGAGTTGACTTTGTAGCCTTTAATAGTTGCATCTCCTTCATTAATCTTGGTTCTGCTCTCCTTTGCAGTGACTTTCGATCACTTCCAGATCCTGCGAGCCATCGGGAAAGGCAGCTTCGGGAAGGTAAGAGGACGTTCACACTCATTATCCACAGCTCGTCCCAGTGAACTAATGAACAGATGATGAAACCAGCTGATGCGCGTCACATGACCTACAGTAAGTACAGTAAGAACGCCACAGTCGCTCGGCACCCTGGGTAATTCTGCTTCTCTAATTACCCTGTGCTCTTCTTATCTGAAACCGGGCCGCGCCGAGATTTACCGCTTAAGAAGGCCTTAAGTAATTATAAATTAATTTTTCCATTAATCTGGACCGTAGCGGTTAATTAATTTGCGGCGCGTGTGTCGTGTGAGATGTATCCTCTGAACGACCCGAGAAAGACACGATCTGTCAGAATCACACTCCAGATCTGAAGAGAAGAGCAAGTGAAGAGAAAGGACCAGTAATCTCACGTTTCCTCCAGAGTTTTGGGGTTTTTAATGTTTTAAAGTCACACTGTTTTGTCTCATGATACCAAAGTTTGCACTGAGATCTCCATTAAGTCTCATTAGCAATTTCTGAGCAATAACTTTCATGGTAAAAGGAATATACAGTCAAACCAACATTATTCTGACATCTTCAACATTTCTCACATTATCAGTTTATTCACTAGTTTAGAAAATGGAGATAAATATGAGCAGTTCTCAGTTCTCAGATCAGTGGATATTTGACTGGTTTTGTCCATCCTTCTGTTAGACTCTCACACATGAATTATGTTGAATATCTGTCAGCTGTTAAATTTAACTACACAATTAGATAATACCAGTTTAGCTCAACCAGTGACCAAGCAATGCTTCATGTTGTTCAGTGTGTGTGTAAAAAGAGCATTAGCAATTACAGAAAACACACTTCAGCAGAACATCATCAGCTCAAAGTGGAGGAATCATTTCTGCTCCCACATCTTTATTAATGTCACTGGTATGAAGAATATGTGGGTATAATATGTCTCAGTTTACTTTATTCTGCTCTCCTCACTTACAGAAATACACTATAGTGTCCTGATCACACTGGTGAAACATATCAAAAATTATATCTGGTGTCTGAATAATGTTTGGTTATAAATAACTTCGGTCAAAAGTTTGAATTAAATTAAACTTTGAATTAACTATTTTAATGTTCTGAAAGAGTCTCTTTTGCTCACCAAAGCTGCTTTTATTTGATAAAAATACAGTAAAACAGTGAAATATCATTCCAGTGTAAATCATCTGTTCTCTATGTGGATATACAGTAAAGTGTAATTTATTGCTGTGATCAAAGCTGAATTTTCAGCATCATCTGAGGTTAGACTATCAGATCAGATTCAGTCTGCAGTAATATTGTCATAATTTCAACTTTATAATTTTGACTTTTTTGTCATAATTTCAAAATATGATGTCATAAATTCAACTGTCATAATTTCAAATTTGTTATAGTTAAAAAAAGATTGTGTCATAATTTGGACTTAGTCTTATCAACTGTCAAAAAATGTCTAAATTATATAATTAATAATATAGCCTATACATCGTTGAAATTGACCAAATGTCTAAATTATGATATATTCGAAATTAAAATGAAATGTTAGATGAAGACGGTCATAATTCCAGCTTTACTCGGAATAACACACTGATCCGCTGTTTCCTGAATCTTCATCTTCTCGCGAGGAAGAGCCGCTGCTTTAACATGCAGGTTTGCTGTCAGTACAGTGTGTGTGCGACTGAATATGATATTGTCTCATCACACACACACTAATAACAGGAGAATAACATGATTTATGCGTGTTTGAGGATGTGACGAGGAACACGTCGTGTGTTTAATTGGAGAGTGTTTTTATCCGATTAACTTCCCATTGCTTCTGTCATTATTAATGCGTGTTGGAACGGCCATAACTTCATATTCCCACGGTGAACACTAGGGCTGTCAATCTTCCTCTATAATACTATTCGAATTCCATTCCTTGTTTTATTTAAAGGGTTAGTTCGCCCATTTAAGACATGAAGTTGTATGCAATCCTTACCAGCACTATAGTGCATACACACTGACCCACTCTGTTGTCGCCTCCCTGGTCAGAGTTCTGGCCGCTGGAAGTTTTTCAATAAAGTACTCCCGGTTATTTTCCGGGGCCACAAAACTGTGCGTTTTTACGTGAAAAAATTATTTGCGTTTCAAAGCTTGATTAATTTACCACACAAAAAACACGCCGGTCAAAATTCATACTTCAGTTTTAATCGGCACTATTTTCGATCCATTTCTATCAATCCGCGCTGCTGTCAACGTCAACAGTGCGCACGTTCCGATCAGCTGTTGATAGCCCGACTCGCTGACGACATGTCTGACTACGAAACTTCTGATGATGAAACCAATTTTAGCACAATGCCAGACGGATCAGATGATGAAAGTAATTTTAGCACAACGACAATGTTATTGATTGCAACACAAAACCTCAATTGTGTGTGTGTTCAATCAAATAGTTTTCTCAGCAAATTGTACCAATATCCCTATAGCTGTTTTTATATTAGACATCTTTTCACGTGTTTTATAATGGAGTCTAAACATCAGTTTAATCATAAAGTTAGTAAATAGAGCTTACCCGTGGTACTGGTACAGCAAAACTCTTTAATTTTCCTTTTCCTCCTTGGTTGGGGATCGTCTTCGCTGAAGTGAGCACTACACACACGAAAATCCTTTATTCTGGATATTTTAGCTCCCGCAGAGTAGCCGATGGCAACCAGCCAAAGCTGTCTCATAGTTATATTCGAAACAGGAAAACGATGGAATCTGAACTTTGATCCCGGCACAATTGTGGTCACAGCCTGGGAATTTACAAGTTCGCACCATTGTTAATTTAATACTTTTTACGTCGTTGTCAATCGATTGTGTAAACACTATGGAACAGCTGATCGGAACGCGTGATTTTTTTTTCCCCAAACCACGAAATCCCGCCCTGCAGCCGATTTCATTGGTTTAGGTTACAGTGACGGGTAGGTTTAGGGATCAGTGTTTGGTGTAGGCAATCTGTACAGTGATTGACATGACCAATGACAACTTTGGAATCAGCTGCAGGGCGGGATTTCCGCTGAAGTGGTTTGGGAAAAAAAAATCACACGATCGGAACGTGTGCACTGTTGACGTTGACAGCAGCGCGGATTGATAGAAATGGATCGAAAATAGTGCCGATTAAAACTGAAGTATGAATTTTGACCGGCGTGTTTTTTGTGTGGTAAATTAATCAAGCTTTGAAACGCAAATCATTTTTTTCACGTAAAAAGCACAGTTTTGTGGCCCCGGAAAATAACCGGGAGTACTTTATTGAAAAACTTCCAGCGGACAGAACTCTGACCAGGGAGGTGACAACAGAGTGGGTCAGTGTGTATGCACTATAGTGCTGGTAAGGATTGCATACAACTTCATGTCTTAAATGGGCGAACTAACCCTTTAATATTCGAATAATATTCGAATATTAAATGCTCAAATTCACCCTATTATTAATATTTACGACATTACTCAGGCTTATGGATCGCCAATGCCACTATAGCATGTGGTTGTTGTTACACGTTCTGTCCACTAGAGGGACATCTAACATTACAATAAACATTTTATTCACGCTGAATATGGTTGAAGCGCTACCGATGGTTTTCGGCTAATATCTCCGCGAAAACACCACCAAACATTCTGAAATTTATATTGTTCTTTTCAGTTCGACTAGACGGTTCCAGCGAGTTTGGTGCTCACCGAATCCGTTGAGTTTTCACCAAGATATTTGCGCTTCACGGGTGTTTTTTTACGGCGTTAAACATTTACCATTTTTGACAGTATTGTTATGATGATCAGCGTGTATAACGTGCACAATTGTTACGATTCAAAAACTTTATTGTTCATCAGACGAAACAAAAGCATTTCATTTTCACATGCGTGTAAGCCAAGGTGGTGAGAAAGACAAGATTGCATATAAAAAAAATAAAAATAAAAATATTCGAATAGTAACTTCAGCATTCGAATAGTATTGATTTTTTTAATATTCGAATTATATTCGAATTTTGGAATTCGTTCCAACAGCCCTAGTGAACACTCACCAAAAGCATGAAGGGTATGTGGCTAATTGCATTTGATGTAATTTGGAGATTAATGGGATGTATGGTTGCCTAGTAACTAGAAGTTAAATGTGCTGATTTGAACTGTGAGTCCCGTTCAGACGGGCGACTCCAGACTTGTGGTAAACGTGGTAAACGTGGTAAGTGTGGTAAGTGTGGTAAGTGTAGTAAACGTGGTAAACGTAAATGTGGTAAACGTGGTAAGTGTGGTAAACGTGGTAAACGTAAATGTGGTAAACGTGGTAAGTGTGGTAAACGTGATAAACGTGGTAAACGTGGTAAATGTGGTACACGTGGTAAATGTGGTAAACGTGGTAAATGTGGTAAACGTGGTAAGTGTGGTAAACGTGGTAAACGTAAATGTGGTAAACGTGGTAAGTGTGGTAAACGTGATAAACGTGGTAAACGTGGTAAATGTGGTACACGTGGTAAATGTGGTAAACGTGGTAAGTGTGGTAAACGTGGTAAACGTGGTAAATGTGGTAAATGTGGTAAGTGTGGTAAGTGTGGTAAACGTGGTAAATGTGGTAAACGTGGTAAACGTGGTAAACGTAAATGTGGTAAACGTGGTAAGTGTGGTAAACGTGGTAAACGTTCGTAAATGTGGTAAACGTGGTAAATGTGGTAAACATAAACGTGGTAAATGTGGTAAATGTGGTAAACGTGGTAAGTGTGGTAAACGTGGTAAGTGTGGTAAATGTGGTAAACGTGGTAAGTGTGGTAAATGTGGTAAACGTGGTAAATGTGGTAAACGTAAACGTGGTAAATGTGGTAAGTGTGGTAAGTGTGGTAAGTGTGGTAAGTGTGGTAAATGTGGTAAACGTGGTAAACGTGGTAAACGTAAATGTGGTAAACGTGGAAAGTGTGGTAAACGTGGTAAACGTTGGTAAATGTGGTAAACGTAAACGTGGTAAACGTGGTAAATGTGGTAAACGTGGTAAACGTGGTAAGTGTGGTAAACGTGGTATACGTGGTAAACGTGGTAAATGTGGTAAACGTGGTAAACGCAGTAAGTGTGGTAAACGTGGTAAATGTGGTAAACGTTCGTAAATGTGGTAAACGTGGTAAATGTGGTAAACGTGGTAAATGTGGTAAACGTGGTAAGTGTGGTAAACGTGGTAAACGTGGTAAATGTGGTAAACGTGGTAAATGTGGTAGACGTGGTAAACGTGGTAAATGTGGTAAACGTGGTAAACGTGGTAAACGTGGTATACGTGGTAAATGTGGTAAACGTGGTAAATGTGGTAAACGTGGTAAATGTGGTAAACGTGGTAAACGTGGTAAATGTGGTAAACGTGGTATACGTGGTATACGTGGTAAATGTGGTAAACGTGGTAAACGTGGTAAGTGTGGTAAACGTGGTAAACGTGGTAAACGTGGTAAGTGTGGTAAACGTGGTAAACGTGGTAAACGTGGTAAATGTGGTAAATGTGGTAGACGTGGTAAACGTGGTAAATGTGGTAAATGTGGTAAACGTGGTAAATGTGGTAGACGTGGTAAACGTGGTAAATGTGGTAAATGTGGTAAACGTGGTAAACGTGGTAAGTGTGGTAAACGTGGTAAATGTGGTAAACGTTCGTAAATGTGGTAAACGTGGTAAATGTGGTAAACGTGGTAAATGTGGTAAACGTGGTAAACGTGGTAAGTGTGGTAAACGTGGTATACGTGGTAAACGTGGTAAATGTGGTAAACGTGGTAAGTGTGGTAAATGTGGTAAACGTTCGTAAATGTGGTAAATGTGGTAAACGTGGTAAATGTGGTAAATGTGGTAAACGTGGTAAACGTGGTATACGTGGTAAACGTGGTATACGTGGTAAACGTGGTAAACGTGGTAAATGTGGTAAATGTGTTAAACGTGGTAAACGTGGTAAATGTGGTAAATGTGGTAAACGTGGTAAACGTGGTAAATATGATAAACGTGGTAAATGTGTTGCTGTTCTGGACTTGTGATGCATGAGGATCTCGGGTCAGTGAACAGAAGGCTGAACTTCTTCCTCAGTGTGTCTGTCTCGGTTTCCAACATCTCAACATCCCTGAGAAAGCAAAATCACATATTAAGTTTTAAAAATATCAAAATTAAGTGAGTTTTTGCTTAAAACAAGAACAAATATCTGCCAATAGGGGATATACACTCACCCAAAGGATTATTAGGAACACCTGTTCAATTTCTCATTAATGCAATTATCTAATCAACCAATCACATGGCAGTTGCTTCAATGCATTTAGGGGTGTGGTCCTGGTCAAGACAATCTCCTGAACTCCAAACTGAATGTCAGAATGGGAAAGAAAGGTGATTTAAGCAATTTTGAGCGTGGCATGGTTGTTGGTGCCAGACGGGCCGGTCTGAGTATTTCACAATCTGCTCAGTTACTGGGATTTTCACGCACAACCATCTCTAGGGTTTACAGAGAATGGTCCGAAAAAGAAAAAACATCCAGTGAGCGGCAGTTCTGTGGGCGAAAATGCTTTGTTGATGCTAGAGGTCAGAGGAGAATGGGCCGACTGATTCAAGCTGATAGAAGAGCAACTTTGACTGAAATAACCACTCGTTACAACCGAGGTATGCAGCAAAGCATTTGTGAAGCCACAACACGCACAACCTTGAGGCGGATGGGCTACAACAGCAGAAGACCCCACCGGGTACCACTCATCTCCACTACAAATAGGAAAAAGAGGCTACAATTTGCAAGAGCTCACCAAAATTGAACAGTTGAAGACTGGAAAAATGTTGCCTGGTCTGATGAGTCTCGATTTCTGTTGAGACATTCAGATGGTAGAGTCAGAATTTGGCGTAAACAGAATGAGAACATGGATCCATCATGCCTTGTTACCACTGTGCAGGCTGGTGGTGGTGGTGTAATGGTGTGGGGGATGTTTTCTTGGCACACTTTAGGCCCCTTAGTGCCAATTGGGCATTGTTTAAATGCCACGGCCTACCTGAGCATTGTTTCTGACCATGTCCATCCCTTTATGGCCACCATGTACCCATCCTCTGATGGCTACTTCCAGCAGGATAATGCACCATGTCACAAAGCTCGAATCATTTCAAATTGGTTTCTTGAACATGACAATGAGTTCACTGTACTAAAATGGCCCCCACAGTCACCAGATCTCAACCCAATAGAGCATCTTTGGGATGTGGTGGAACGGGAGCTTCGTGCCCTGGATGTGCATCCCACAAATCTCCATCAACTGCAAGATGCTTTCCTATCAATATGGGCCAACATTTCTAAAGAATGCTTTCAGCACCTTGTTGCATCAATGCCACGTAAAATTAAGGCAGTTCTGAAGGCCAAAGGGGGTCAAACACAGTATTAGTATGGTGTTCCTAATAATCCTTTAGGTGAGTGTATTTCCCTTTGAGTTACATTTATTTTTTTGACCTCATTGGAAGATATTTGTCACTTACTTTTAATTTAAAGTCACTTAATTTTTATACATTTTTTAGGGGCTGTGCAACGATTAATCGCGATTATTCACATCCAAAATAAAAGTTTGTTTACATAATATATATGTGTGTGTACTGTGTATAATTATTTTGTATATATAAATACTCACACATGTATGTGTATAGTATTTAAGAAAATTTATTTATAAAATATTTATATTTACATTTAATATAAATTATGTATACATATATATATACAGTATATACATGCAAAATGTCTTAAATATATACATGCATATTTGAGTATTTATATATACAAAATAATTATACACAGTACCCACACACATATATATTATGTAAACAAACTTTGATGCGATTAATCGTGATTATTCAGCCCTAATTTAATATGTATATTGTTGGAGATGTATCTTGATTTAAGAATGTTTAAATATTTGAGCTGGAAAACAAGACAGAAACACAGAGGAAGAAGATGATTTTAGCATTTTTGACTGCATGAACACAGAATGGATCTGGTTTGCGAGATGTAAAGCAGAATGTGATTTTAATAGTGACACACTTGTGTAAAGAACTGGTGATGATGAGGTCTGCTAACGTTCGGCCGGTGTGTGTGATTGAGCTCGAGTTCTGACCCGATCTGAGGGCGTTTGTGTCCCGGCTGGCGTCTGAGTCCTGTCGTGATGTGTGTGTCTGTGTGTGTGTGTGACGGGACACACTCCTGCTGTGATGTGTGTGTGACGGGACACACTCCTGTGGAGACGCTCAGCCGGAGGCCGTCAGGATTATATTTCGCAGTCGCAGTGAGATTGTAATGACACGAGCCGTTCCAGGGCAACGGGACAATTGCTTTCCTTCCTAAGAGCCTGTGTGACCCGTCCCGGCTCAGAGCCTGAAGGTCTTCAAGTAATCGCAATCTTAGATTCTGATTTTAACATCGCAACTAGAACACAACAAATCAAAACTCATTAGAACAGGAGCTGATTAGTCTGAGAACTGAATTCATCTTAAATTGTGAATGTTTAAGGAGAAGCTACTTCAAAACACTGGGTTAAAAACAACCCAATTTGGGTTGCTTTCAACCCAGCCCTTGGGTTGAAAGCAACCCAAATTGGGTTGTTTAACCCAGGTTTTAACCCGGGTAAATATAGGACAGAAAGTATGTTGGGTTAATTTTACCCAGCAAATTGGGTTGTTTATTTAACCCAGCATAGTTGATTCATTTTTACTATAAATTTTTACTATTTTCTTTTTAACTTCATACATGAATGAATGTCTACGGATTAACTTAAATCATCTAAACTTTTTTAAAATACCCCACACAACCACTGGCTTGGATGATAATTCCTTTATTGTCAATCATATTTTACAGTATAGTATATTTTATATCATTTTAATACATATTGCAAACATTTAAACTCATTTAACAAATATTAGAAGCATTTTGATGGAGCTGCACTGCTCTCTCCTGAAGAGATCACAAAAAGCCCTGTAACCCTATAAATAACTCAACCCCTGGGTTGTTACGTCTGACCCAAGATCTGGGTTACACAAGAAAACTACCAAAGTCCTTTTAGGCAAGTCATGCCACTCGGCCGCCATCTTGGCAACGCCTCCGGGCAGCTATTTCGGACTAACAAGACCAGGCTCCTATCTAAACGAATGGGCAGAGTGTCAGAACTGCATAGAAACAGCAGTAAAATATGATAAAAATCGCTGAAAAGTTTGATGTCTTTGCCCCAAAATAAGGTTTAAAAGGTCTTTTTCCCCACAGGTTATACGTTTACTAGGCATGCGCAAGGGTTCTCGTCTCTGCTGTCGCAAACCTCAACTGTGCGCATGCGTCATTGGAACCAGACGATAGGCTTACATGTTTCCCGGCTTGACTGTTAAAAGCAGACGATTGGCTTTCCAGCGGGAGGGGCGGGGCATGTGCATACAACCGCCATCTTTGGCGTTACGGGTTTTCCCTATATAGTTGTATTGAGGATTGAGGAAGTGGCATGTCTCTATATAAATTGTCTCTGAAACTACCCAAACACTGGGTTGTTACGTCTGACCGACCCAAGATCTGGGTTACATAAGAAAACTACCCAAACACTGGGTTGTTACGTCTGACCCAAGATCTGGGTTACACAAGAAAAGTACCCAAACATTGGGTTGTTACGTCTGACACAGGATCTGGGTAACACAAGAAAACTACCCAAACCCTGGGTTGTTACGTCTGACCCAGGATCTGGGTTACACAAAAACTACCCAAACACTGGGTTGTTACGTCTGACCCAAGATCTGGGTTACACAAGAAAACTACCCAAACACTGGGTTGTTACGTCTGACCCAGGATCTGGGTTACACAAAAACTACCCAAACCCTGGGTTGTTACGTCTGACCCAGGATCTGGGTTACACAAGAAAACTACCCAAACACTGGGTTGTTACGTCTGACCCAAGATCTGGGTTACACAAGAAAAGTACCCAAACATTGGGTTGTTACGTCTGACACAGGATCTAGGTAACACAAGAAAACTACCCAAACCCTGGGTTGTTACGTCTGACCCAGGATCTGGGTTACACAAAAACTACCCAAACCCTGGGTTGTTACGTCTGACCCAGGATCTGGGTTACACAAGAAAACTACCCAAACACTGGGTTGTTACGTCTGACCCAAGATCTGGGTTACACAGGAAAACTACCCAAACACTGGGTTGTTACGTCTGACACAGGATCTGGGTAACACAAGAAAACTAAACATTATTCGTAGCTCCTGACGTCCAATAATCACAGTAATATTTGTGCTTTGATACTTTTGATATGAAACAGTCTCAGCTTTCAAATCCTGTCAGTTTCATCAATAAATTGAGTCAGTAAATGTGTGTGTGTGTGTGTTTAATATGTGTGACAGAAGAACCGATCATCTCTTCCTCTTTACTAGTTACAGCAGCAAATAAACATCAGTGAACATCAGAAGGAATGATGAAGATACAGAACAACTTCCTGAAATCAATCATGTCTCATAATCCATAAATCAGTGTTTCAGCCGTCAATCAAACAGCTGGAGAACAATAACGTCACACTCCTCAGAAAAGCCTTTACTGAATGGTAATATGTATATACGTCTTATAGTATATAAGTTTACGTCTTAAAAACGTTTACGTCTGTAAACTCGATAGTTAGCTAACTATAAGAATAATATAGTAAATATATGCACTCTATTACATATTCATTATATTTATATTAAACATGTTCTTCAATATTAATTTAGCCTATATTTGAATAAATGTTTTTTTTATTGTTTTATTATAGATTGTTAAATATCCAAATGAATCGAATTGAAGTCTGAATTGAATCGCAAGCTTGTGAATTAAAAAAGAATTGAATGGTGAAATTTTTAAATGGAAAAACCGTTTTCATCTGTGATGATGATGATGATGTCTTTGATATAACTATAACTAGATCAGCCCTAGTTGTGTGTCATCATGTCATCAGTCACGCTCGTATGCTCCTGAATGAGGCTCATGCTCTCCTGCATCTGTGACGCTCAGTGTTACAGGAAGTGCTGTTCGAGATCAGCTTGTGTTTATGAAACCGAAGTGATTAATTCAGCTCTTCTGTCCTCACTCAAGCCCGTCTCAATGAAGCCTTCAGCCCACAATCGGCTTCTTTAATTGTTTGGTTTCTCAGTTTGTGTGTGTGGGTTGATAGCTATTCTCTCTCTCTCTCTCTCTCTCTCTCTCTCTCTCTCTCTCTCTCTCTCTCTCTCTCTCTCTCTCTCTCTCTTTCTCTCCCTCTCTTTGTATTTTGAAGGCTGTTGCTTTTTGCAAATAAAGCCTTCAACATGTTCTTGTCTCCATCTTTTTTTCATCTGCACTTCTGCCCTTTAATTTTTAATTTCCAGCCAATCCCAGGCCTCTGGGCGAGCGCAGATGAGATGTTCAGATGCTGGAAGAATGATGTGTTTTGCTATTTGTGTTGTAAGTGCTGGTCGTGTGCCTTCATTCCCCGCCCCTCGTCACTAAAGATGGAGAGAAAACAAATTTACATAAGAGGAAATTATTTCTCTTTGTCACTCACAGACTCATCAGTGTTTGGAAACATCAGCGCTCAGTGTTGTAATTCAGAGAAAAACACGGTGCTTGTTCCAGTCTGATGTTTCAATCGAATCCAATCCCCTAAAGCAATTCTCGAAATTCATGAGGAAATATTATTCTGGTATAAAGAGTCTGTTTGGATACAAGAGGCTTTGTTGGGATTGAAATGCATTCTTATAGGCCTCGATAGTCTAAAAGCCTTTAACATCCATGGAATATTTCCATTCACATCATGTTTTCCAGGACAAATATATAAATACATTCACTGGAGACGCAAATAATAACAAGTGTTGTCGGAAAAACGTCAAAATTAAGAGACTTAACTTTCAAAACAAGAACAAATATCTGCCAAGGGAGTCAGAAAAAGATTCTTGTTTTCCCTTTGAAATAAGTTTATTTTCCATTGGCTGATATTTGTTTTTGTTTTAAGCATGAAGTCACTTAATTTTTATCAATTTTTCATAAAACAAGACTTAATATCTTCAGTCATTTTGCTTCTTCTCCAGTAAATGTGTCTTGATTTAAGAATGTTTAGATATTAGTGCTGGAAAACACTGAAGAAGATTCTTTATATTATTAAAATGTTCTTAACACTAAGAACAAAATGGTTCTTTTCAGGATGGTTTGCTGAAAGGTTCTTTGGGGAACCAGAAATGGTTCGGCAACACTTTACAATAAGGTCTTATTTATTAACATTAGTTATTGCATTAACTAACATGAACTTACAATGACCAATATATTTATTGCCGTATTTTTATTTAAATCCAGCTGTTCATTGTTCATGTTAGTTCACAGTGCATTAATTAATGTTAACAAATACAACCTTTGATTTAACAATGTATTAATAAATGTTGAAATGAACATCAACTATGCTTAATAAAGTATTTAACTAATGAAACCTTGTTGTAAAGTGTGACCGAAGGTTCTTCTATGGCATCAGTGCAAAAAACCCCAGACTGAACAGTGGCCCGACGGATGGGTGCGTTTGTCTGCAGCTCTCAGGTTTATATCCGTAAGACGTCTTGCTCGTATCAGCAGTTGTGTGACCCAGAAACCCAACACTTTTGATTCGAGTCTCCTGTAGATTGAACAGAATTTTCTCTCGGCTGGGTCGGGCCTACCAAAAGCTTTGTGACAACAATGGATAGAGCAGCTAAATATATCAGAGTCATGGGAATAGAAGAAGCTTAAAAAAGTAAAGACTCTCTGCAAACCCCAGCGTCTCCGCATTCATAACGCGACCGACGCATTATGCAGTGTTACGTAAAACACTGCATCACACGCTTTATGAGTAGAGAAAGCTGTGTGATCTCATGAGAAAGTGACAGGGATCATTCATCTACACTGTAAAAACAAGTTTTAAAGGGTACATAACACACAGTTTCTGCCAATCTCATGTTAATCTTGAGGACATATAGAGTAGTATTGCATCCTTCATATTTCCTTTAGTTTTAACAGTGGTTTTAGAATTAGGGTTATGGTCCTAGTACTGAGCCTTGTGGTACTCCATACTGAACTTCAAATCAATAACATCTCTTCATTCACTGCTAATTTTTAACCACGATTTAAACCATGCCAATGCAATTCCACTAATGCCAACATCATTTTCGAGTCTATTCAAAAGAATATTGTGGTCAATAGTATCAAATGCAGCACTAAGATCGAGTAACACTAATGGCGAGATACAACCAAGATCGGATGATAAGAGCAAATCATTTGTGACTCTGATGAGAGCGGTCTCAGTGCTATGGTACGGTCTAAATCCGGACTGGAAATCCTCGCAGATATCATTTCTTTCTAGAAAGGAACACAGTTGTGAGGATACTGCTTTTTCTAATATCTTTGACAGAAAAGGCAGATTCGAGATCGGCCTGTAATTTGTTATTTTGTTAATCTTTGACCTCTGGAAGCATCTCTTTCAATAGCTTAGTCGGTATAGGGTCTAACATACGTTTTGTTGATTTATTTAGATGATTTAACGAGTTTAGACAATTCTTCCTCTCCTATAGAAATGAATGAATGGAATTTTTTCCTCAGGGAGACTACAATGATGGGTTAGAGTTAGGGTTAGTTGATGTAATACTGTAGTAGACGGTTATAATTATTTACAATAATTATAATTTTTATAATTCAATTTATATAAATCAATCTTACAAGCAAAGAAGTTCACAAAGACACTACAGCTGTGCTGTTTGGAAACAGCTTCATTTCTCATTAATTTAGCCACTGTATCAAATAAATACCTAGAATTGTGTTTGTTTTCTTCTAAGAGGGTCGAAAAATAAGCAGATCTCTGGCCTTCAGGCTTTTCTGTATGCAATAGTGCTGTCTTTCCATGAAATGCGAAATACCTCTGGTTTTGTTTTCTTCCTGCTGCGCACCAAAATCAATCTCGAATCACAGCCAATCAGAAGAGCGCATGGGCGGAGTCTCCCTGCAAATGCACTACAAATTAATGTCAAATGACAGCCAATCAGAAGAGCGCATGGGCGGAGTCTCCCTGCAAATCAATGTCAAATCACAGCCAATCAGAAGAGCGCATGGGCGGAGTCTCCCTGCAAATCAATGTCAAATCACAGCCAATCAGAGGAGTGCATGGGCGGAGTCTCCCTGCAAATCAATGTCAAATAACAGCCAATCAGAAGAGTGTGTGGGCGGAGTCTCGCTGCAAATGCACTACAAATCAATGTCAAATCACAGCCAAACAGAAGAGCGTGTGGGCGGAGTCTCCCTGCAAATCAATGTCAAATAACAGCCAATCAGAAGAGTGTGTGGGCGGAGTCTCCCTGCAAATGCACTGCAAATCAATGTCAAATCACAGCCAATCAGAAGAGTGTGTGGGCGGACTCTCTCTGCAAGCGCACTATTTCTCTCTAATATAATCAATCTTACAAGCAAAGTAGTTCATAGTCACTTCTGCTGTGCTGTTTAGAAACAGCTTTATTTCTCATTAATTTAGCCACTGTATAAAATAAATACCTAGAGTCGAAAAATAAGCAGATATCTGTTTTTCCAAAATCACTCACAAATCACAGCCAATCAGAAGAGTGTGTGGGCGGAGTCTCTCTGCAGGCTCACTGCACTCACAACTAAACAGTTTGGCACATAATCAAATTAATAAATATTACACCATTTTAACATTATTAAAAATACACACTGAGTGACTGAAACAGTCTTTGTCATAGAATACACTTGGTTATTCACAATTCGAACATTCCTGTTTCCTTTCATTTATTTTCAAGGTCTGAGATGAATTATGCATCGTCAACAGCATGATCAACATGATCATCATCGTGTGTCATCATAGTAATCATGGTGAAGAGGTGCTGAGATATTCTCTTGCTAATTAAATGTTGCTTTATAAAGATTGACATCAGTGTCTAGGAAAGGGAAGTCATTTTTCCTCATTAGGATTCTTACCAAAAACGGTAACCATGGTACCCACAGTCTCCACCAAAATATCATAATTACAGAACGGTCGACCAAAAAGAAAGGAAGCATATCGCATTTAATTTGATGGTTTTGGCAGAGGCTGCGGTGATTCATTTAATAAGGTGTCATTTCAGCAGTGGTGTGGACAATATGAGGTGTAGCTTTCACGAGAGTTCAATCCATAAACGCCGGGGTTTGAAGTGTCTTTACATCCGTCACTGTGAGAGAGAAGACTCTTTGTGCTTCTGTCGTCTTTCCTCACCTCTTTCTCTCTGTATCTGTCTGTTTCTCACTGCGGGGAATGAGAATAAAGCAGCTGATGGAGGTTTCGGTCCCTATAAACGCTCATCAAATCTCTTTAGTGGAGACGTGACTGAAGGGCAGCTGACGAGATCTGAGCGACACAATCTCTGGAATGAAGTTTCTCTTCTTATGTGTTTGTAACTACGTGTCATTGAACTGAAGTGATGGCTGCTGAAAATGCAGAAATAAATGACATTTTACAATATATTCACATATAAAGCTGTTTAGAAGTAGAATTAATATTTCACGTTTTAAATGCAGCCTTGCTGAGCAGAAGAGACTTCTTTCAAAAACATTATAAAATCTTAATTATTCCAAACGTTTGTCCATTCGTGTACAGTAGTGTCTGGAGGAGATACAAGTTTGACTAAGCCATAATAATATAATATAATATTTTAAAATATTTTAAATTATGAGAGAAGCACTAACTTGTTTAAGGTATTTACTATATGACAAGCTACAGGTTTTATTTTACTATATGCACAAAAAATGCATAAAAAAAACTAAAAATATGCATTGACTACATCATAATTATTCCAAACGTTTGTCCATTAGTGTACAGTAGTGTCTGGAGGAGATTCAAGTTTTACTAAGCCATCATAATATAATATATAATATAATATTTTTTAAATATTTTAAATATGAGAGAAGCACTAAACTTGGTTAAGATATTTACTATTTACTGATATTTACTAAGCTACAGGTTTTATTTTACTTTATGCACAAAAAATGCATAAAAACAAACAAAAAATATGCATTAAATACAACATAATCGGTTCTCTCTTGTTTTTGCATGTGTTCTTCATTTTCATAATTTTCACAAATAAAACAATCGACTCGCAACTACGCAGTATGAATACAAAATCTGTAACAGATTCTCAGTTCTCATGGACCGGACGTCACTTTTGGCCTTACTGTACATTCACACGTTACACACATACAGTGATCGCGTGATTCACACACACACACGTGTTGTTGTGATATGCAGGATTCATCATCAGGATGCTCACACTGATTCAGCAGTGTCTCTGGGCTTCTGTACACATGATGATATGGTGAAATGATCTGTTGTGTGAGAGGTGTGTGTGTATACGGGTCTTTCCCCGGGTTCTCTCTCTCGCGCAGCGGGACTCGATGGCTCGATCCGCTCGCATGACGACAGCCGGCATTATGATGTTTCCCAGAGCCAAACTCTCCTGCAGTCTCTGAAATACCAGCATGCAACAGTCCTTCAGCACAGCCAACGGCTGACCTTTAACAACCGGTCTAATGTGTGTTGAAGCACGATCACAGGTGTTCCTTATGAATATTGAGCCGTGAAAAGCAGCCAGCGGGAGGTTAATGCGGTTTATTAATGTTTGGAATAAGAGATAAATGTGAACTTTATTAGATTGTTAAAGAGGCATTACACGGCAGAAACGTCGTTTTTTCCAGTATGAATATCTAGACATTTAAAAAAAAACATTTACTGGAGAAGCAATAATGTGTCAAAATGAAGTTAGTTTAGTCTTAAAACAAGAACACATATCTGCCAATGCAGTCAGAAAAATAATCATTAAACAAGACTTAATATCTTCAGTCATTTTGCTTCTTCTCCAGTAAATGTATCTTGATTTAAGAATGTTTAGATATTAGTGCTGGAAAACGAGACAGAAACATCATTTTTTGCACTTTATAAGCACTTTAAACGAAGCATCTTATTTTCACGGTTTTGTGTTTGTTGTTTTGGAGCGGGTGATTAGATCTGAGTTATCCTCTCCTCTCCTCTCTGATATTTGTTCTGGTTATCGCAGTTATCGGAGCCGGCGGGCAGGGTTGTATTGGAGGTTTCAGTCTTCTGTGAACCGCTGGGTCAAAGTGGATGTGATTACGGGCCGCTTCAGTCCGGATCTGTGTGGCGAAACACTATGAGAGCTCAAAGGCTTTCCTACACTTCAGGAAAACAACACTTCGATGAGACGCTCCGAAGGCCATTTCCACTCGATAATTCTGTTTGCTTGTTTCAGTCGGACAGCGGAATGACTTGATTGTCGCCTCTGGACTCTCACAGGATCCGCTTGACAGAATCAGAGCAGTTTGTAGAAGTCGCGCTGGGGCTCGTTTCAGTTTACCTGAACGCTGAAGAATAGATAGTAAACTTAGCAAAATAACGAGTTATTCAATCAATCCTACGACTGATCATATCGAATCAGTCTCCATGATTCAATGACTCATTTGTTTTGTTAGTGAATGAATCTTTTGAACAAAACAATGAATGAATGATTCAATGACTCCTGAACGAATCCGTTCATTTGAACGAATCGGTTGAATGAGTGATTCAATGACTCTCCTGAACGAATTTGTTCATTTGAATTAATCAGTTGAGTGTGTGATTCAATGACTCTTCTGAACAAATCTGTTCATTTGAACGAATCAGTTGAGTGTGTGATTCAATGACTCTCCTGAACCAATCGGTTGAATGAATGATTCAATGACTCACTTGCATGTTTTTGCCCTGATTGAGACTGATTCATTCATTTGATATCTACTCATATGAGCTCAGCACAAATTTTGAGAAAAATGTATTTTTATTTATTACATTTTATTTAATATTATATAATATATAAATATGTATGTCTCAGAATTTCCAGTAAAATGAACTCTATAGTGAAATATGCAGTGATATCAGATTTTCATTTGGTGCTGCTTCAGTCCACACAGTGTTTTGACCTTTCTCTCTGTCTCACATCACACACACACTCTTGATTATCATTTAATGAGCTTTTAATGCAGATTGTGTGTTGGTGGAGGATCTCTGACCCGTGGCATTTTGTGCCGGTTGAAGCGAACGGGTTATTAATATCAGACGCGAGTCTATAATGATGTATGTTGATGTCATTAACGCGGTCTCGCTAACTCTCTCGTGTGTGTGTGTGTGTGTGTGTGTGCAGGTGTGCATCGTGCAGAAGCGGGACACAGAGAAGATGTACGCCATGAAGTACATGAACAAGCAGCAGTGCATCGAGCGCGACGAGGTCCGCAACGTCTTCCGAGAGCTGGAGATCCTGCAGGAGATCGAACATGTGTTCTTAGTGAACCTCTGGTGACTATCCTGCGCTTCCTCTGCTTCTGTCATGTGACTATCCTATCCTGTTTTTTAAGGCGAGACACCGCAGAAAAAATAAGTAAACAAATAAACATCACCATGTTTCCCTAGTTTATTGAGTGCATCAAGATAAGGCTATAAAAGGGTTCGTACAAGCTTGAAGTGCTTGAATTTGACTCTTTGAAAGGTAAGTCCTTGAAAACCCTTGAAACAGCCATATTTATGAAAAGGTATTTGAAAAGTGCTTGAATTATTGAAAGACATTATATGTGAAATTAGTGTTTAATTTGATCGATAGGCAAGGCAAGGCAAGTTTATTTATATAGCACATTTCATACACAATGGCAATTCAAAGTGCTTTACATAGAAGAAATTAAAGTAATCAAAACAAATAAGAATAATTAAAACAGTTTAGAATAAAAAATCAAATAAAGTAGTACTGGTCCACCCCCGATAAAGAAATCTTTTCACACAAAATCAACAAAGCAGCCCGTCTGATAGATAGAGAGGCATTTCACATGAGTATGAGTGTGATATTCCTCATATCCAAGTATATGATACAGCTTTTATTCTTCAGCTCAATCATATATTCATACGGGGAATAATCAGCTTGAATAAGGAAAGCGATATCTCCATCATAGTGTCCTATTAATGATTAAAGTTACGGCAGTCATTGCATCCGCTGCACTTTTTTTATTTTAATATTTATTTATTTATAATTTATTTATTTATTTATTTTTATTTACCTTTTTTAAAATTGTAAATATAATAAAGATATTGTTTGATAAGTGAGATCTCAGATTGTCGTCCTGCTTGAAAGTCCTGGAATTTCATCTTATAGTATCTGTCCGAACCCAGTAAACACTTAAATGTGTATTTTGGATGTTTTCTTTCTGTGTCTTGCCTTAAATCTTAGTTTTTCTTAATATATACTGTATGTGGAACTGAAGTAGGATAATGTGATTACCGGCGTACAGCAGCAAACACACATCTTTCCTGATTATATTTGTGACCTCAGGGGAAATGAATGAATATGCTGCATAACCCTCTTAATCTGTTTAATGCGGCAGTTCAAGCTGAAATAACTTCATCCGCGTAATCCAACATACCTGATTGTTCGACGTCACAGGAACGGAGATTTGTGCGAGTGTGTAGTTGTGTAACTGAAGAAGAGCATCATCATTAACATCTTCCTCTTTATATGGTCAGGTCGTCTTTAAGGCTGTTTCCATAGAAACGCTTCATCACTTCCTGTCCTTCTGTGACTCTGTGCCTAATCTAATCCAGTCTTCTGTGTGTGTGTGTGTGTGTGTGTGTGTTTCATGCTTTATTTAATGATAATGTGCGTGTTAACGTGCTCTCAGTAGTACAGGCCTCATCTTTATGTATTACCGGTGAGTGTTCATGGGGAAAATATGAAGATGCGGCGTATGATCTGATTTTTATCAATTAAACTTCATCTCTCGTCTCAATCACGTCCGTTTCCAAGCAAACGTCTACATGTGCAGATCTCAGCGCTGTCGACTGTTTTGGTTGTATGTTTTGTTTAGGGATGTTTTTATATGCCGTTTATCTGAAATAGATTATCTGAGTTTATATCTAAAGTCCGAATTGCAAGTTATAAACTCATATTTTTATTTTAGTTTATTATATATTGTATTGTATTATATTATATTAATTATATTGTATTGTTTTTAGGAATTGCACTTAGACATTATCTTGTGTTTTTAGTGAAATATCTCGGTATGAACTGAATGTAACAACTCTGTTTGTGGACAGAAACTGCAGAAAGGATCGTGTAAAATGAGGGACACTGTGATCAGTTTCTGTCAGTAAGTGGAATTCCTGTAGATCATGGCACTCGCAACGCCACGGTCACGGGTTCGACTCCCAGGCAATGCGTGAACTGATCAAGTGTACACATGAATGCAGTGTTAGTCGCTTTGGATAAAAGCATCTGCATAAATGTGAATTCTGTAAAAAGTAATTATGATAAAGATGATTTTCAGGAAGTGTTTTATCTGAGCGAGAGAATGCTTTACCAGATAATCGTTGTCAATCATCAATCATCCCCGAGCTTCCCAGTGGGAAATACGATTTGAGAGGGCGTTCATGTCCAATTTCCAACTAGGAATTTCCAACTAGGAAACTAATATTAGGAAACTACAAATAGGAATATCCGACTAGGAAACTACAACTAGGAATTTCCAGCTAAGAAACTACAAGTTTTTCCAGCTAGGAAACTACAACTAGGAATTTCCAGCTAAGAAACTACAAGTTTTTCCAGCTAGGAAACTACAAGTTTTTCCAGCTAGGAAACTAAAACTAGGAATTTCCAGCTAAGAAACTACAAGTAGGAATTTCCAGCTAGGAAACTACAACTATGAATTTCCAGCTAGGAAACAACAACTATGAATTTCCGACTAGGAAACTACAACTAGGAATTTCCAGCTAAGAAACTACAACTATGAATTTCCGACTAGGAAACTACAACTAGGATTTTCCAGCTAGGAAACTACAACTAGGAATTTCCAACTAGGAAACTAATATTAGGAAACTACAAATAGGAATAGCCGACTAGGAAACTACAACTAGGAATATCAGACTAGGAAACTACAACTAGGAATTTCCAGCTAAGAAACTACAACTAGGAATTTCCAGCTAAGAAACTACAAATTTTTCTAGCTAGGAAACTACAACTAGGAATTTCCAGCTAAGAAACTACAAGTAGGAATTTCCAGCTAGGAAACTACAACTATGAATTTCCAGCTAGGAAACTACAACTATGAATTTCCGACTAGGAAACTACAACTAGGAATTTCCAGCTAAGAAACTACAACTAGGAATTTCCAGCTAAGAAACTACAAGTAGGAATTTCCAGCTAGGAAACTACAACTATGAATTTCCAGCTAGGAAACTACAACTAGGATTTTCCAGCTAGGAAACTACAACTAGGAATTTCCAACTAGGAAACTAATATTAGGAAACTACAAATAGGAATAGCCGACTTGGAAACTACAACTAGGAATATCAGACTAGGAAACTACAACTAGGAATTTCCAGCTAAGAAACTACAAGTATTTCCAGCTAGGAAACTACAACTATGAATTTCCAGCTAGGAAACTACAACTATGAATTTCCGACTAGGAAACTACAACTAGGAATTTCCAGCTAGGAAACTACAACTAGGATTTTCCAGCTAGGAAACTACAACTAGGAATTTCCAGCTAAGAAACTACAAGTAGGAATTTCCAGCTAAGAAACTACAAGTAGGAATTTCCAGCTAAGAAACTACAAGTAGGATTTTCCAGCAAGGAAACTACAACTAGGAATTTCCAGCTAGGAAACTACAACTAGGAATTTCCAGCTAGGAAACTACAACTAGGAATATCCGACTAGGAAACTACAACTAGGAATTTCCAGCTAAGAAACTACAACTAGGAATATCCGACTAGGAAACTACAACTAGGAATATCCGACTAAGAAACTACAACTAGGAATATCCGACTAGAAAACTACAACTAGGAATTTCCAGCTAGGAAACTACAACTAGGAATATCCGACTAGGAAACTACAACTAGGAATTTCCAGCTAGGAAACTACAACTAGGAATATCCGACTAGGAAACTACAACTAGGAATTTCCAGCTAAGAAACTACAACTAGGATTTTCCAGCTAGGAAACTACAACTAGGAATATCCGACTAGGAAACTACAACTGGGAATTTCCAGCTAAGAAACTACAACTAGGATTTTCCAGCTAGGAAACTACAACTAGGAATATCCGACTAGGAAACTACAACTAGGAAATTCCAGCTAAGAAACTACAACTAGGATTTTCCAGCTAGGAAACTACAACTAGGAATATCCGACTAGGAAACTACAACTAGGAATTTCCAGCTAGGAAACTACAACTAGGAATATCCGACTAGGAAACTACAACTAGGAATTTCCAGCTAGGAAACTACAACTAGGAATATCCGACTAGGAAACTACAACTAGGATTTTCCAGCTAGGAAACTACAACTAGGAATATCCGACTGGAAACTACAACTAGGAATTTCCAGCTAGGAAACTACAATTAGGAATATCCGACTAGGAAACTACAACTAGGAATTGCCCGCTAAGAAACTACAACTAGGAATTTCCAGCTAGGAAACTACAACTAGGATTTTTCAGCTAGGAAACTACAACTAGGATTTTTCAGCTAGGAAACAACAACTAGGAATATCCGACTAGGAAACTACAACTAGGAATTTCCACCTAGGAATTTTCAATAGCTGGGTTTCAGTCACGTGATTATGATGACGCGCGGAATTCAGATGGAGGGCAGGGAGTGAAGAGCGCAATGGACGAGATGGAGGAAAGTCCGCACTGTACTACTTTACACGCTATTACAAGAGAAAGATGTAAACAAAAAATCAAACATATGTTGGACGTGATCCTTACGTTATGAAGAGGAGCGATTTTCAACTGAATTGAAAGATTTTCCTGCCATCGAGGTGGTAGATATCAGCAACTACCTCGTCTTACAGACATACTTGGACTTTACAAAGTTCGTAAATGTTACACGTTACACAAACATAGCCACTTAAGTTGTATTAACTCACCATTGACGAAGTGATCACTGCACAAACGGGCATTTTCCCATTCGGCTCCTCCCGACCGCAGACGTAGGTTTGCTAGCCGTTTTTCCGGAGTTTTTCGGTCAATTTCTTGCATTTTCCCCCTTTATGAACAACAACTTTTGGTACACGATAAAAACTCCTCGTGGTTTGATCGATTTAAGTAACCATAAACGACGCAAAACATAGGCATTTTGAGTTTGTTATAGTGCTTTCTAAATACAGCAAATCACTTCCTGCCCTCCATTTGCATTTTGCGCCATGGCAACGCAGTGGCGTGACGTCATATGAAAACAAGCTATTAGGAATTTTCGACTAGGAACATACCTGGAGGAGAAAAACCTCTTTGAATGACTCCTGATCGGCAGTCTAAAGAAAAACCTTACAGAACGACAAACACAGAGAAGGAAAGACTCAACATGTGAACTACACACACAGTGTGTCTCTGTCTCGTGTGTATTACAGCACTGGTTCTCTCTCCCACGCTTCATCATGACAGCGCGCTTCACGTTTCCATCTGTTAAACAATGGCTCTTCTTCCTCCTCTCTCCGCTCATGATGGAGTCGTCAGGCTGTTTATAAAGAAGGCCTGTCATTTATTGTTCATCCTTATGTGTGGAAACATCAGCGGTGTGGATCCCGGCAGATGCGAGTGTCAGAAACCAGAACGTGTGGAGAAACCCAGAGAAACTTCATCAGAGAAACTTCATCAGAGAGGAACTCGAACGGCAGGTTGTCAAGCGCAAGCATCTGCCGTCTTTCTGTTCCTGATCGCTGCCGACCTGGGGGAGAGAGAGAGCGAGAGAGAGAGAGAGAGGGGGGGAGAGAGAGAGAGAGAGAGAGAGAGAGAGAGAGAGAGAGAGAGAGAGAGAGAGAGAGAGAGAGAGAGAGAGAGGGAGAGAGAGAGAGAGAGGTGGTTTTATAGTAACTTTCTTAAAGTCTGTCGATCACTCTTGCAACGTTTTCCTCTGTGGATTCATTCTGATACGCACTGATCTCCAGCCAGAAATAACATATTAATATTCAGAAAATATCATAAATCTCCTCATATTATAGTGTACACGTATAAATGTGTCAGCTTTATTTCTATAGCGCTTTATACAATATATGATAACAGGAGAATGATGCGTTTGGTCTGTTGTTCAGCTGAAGTCAGTTCTGTTGTAAAGATCATCAATTATTAAATGAGTTCATTTCTTCTATAAAGCAGTTCTGCAGAAACATGATGTCATCGTCCAGCTCAGTTCAGTTCTCATACATTAGTACAGTCAGATCATTAATATTGCTGAATATGTTGGTGTCTCCAATTAGGCAAGCCAGAGAGTGAGTATGTGTGTGTGTGTCAGAGTGACATCTTAAGAATTTTTCAAGAATTGCATTAGACTTTATCTTAAAGTTCTCCTGTAGTCAATAATTTTATTATTTCATTAAAACTCATCTTTGATCACCAAAATAACATATTTAAAAAAAATCTTCATGCCTTAAAATATCTTGAATGTAACTCGACACCATCACCTCATTTAGTATGCGCGGTTCTATGAATATGCAAATGAGCCCCGCCTCCACTCACTCCCTCAGCTCAGAGATCCACTGGTTGACGATCACACGTTGATCTGATTGGTTACAAGGTCGTTTGTGACGTCAGAAACACCAGCGATTTCAAACCGTGTTTTTGAGACTGTCTTTGGTTCACTGCAGTTTTAAGGAGGAAATACTCAGCAATGCTGTCGACTTATGAACTTACACATGGTGTGTCTTAAAGCAGATTAAACACCACATAGACACATAAACAACATTAAACGCTGGAGTTTCACCACAGGGGGACTTTAAAGAAAGCTAGCTAGTCTGTAATAACCTGTAGTGTTCACTAAGTCAGTCATCACTAGTGCTGGTTTGAGTTTGTTTGAGTTGAGTTTGTCCTGCAGCGTTTCTGCATTATGGCAGTTTTGCACAAATTTTCTTTAGAATATATATAAAAAATAAGCTTTATATAAGAACAATAAATGTTCTATCCTCCTTTAGATAGCTGGTTAAATGTGTGTGTGAGAGTTAGTGTTCTTTGAAGAACAGCAATCCTTCTGTGAGAGTGAGTGAGTGTGTGTGTGTGTGTGTAAGTGTGTCAGAGTTTGTGTTCTTTGAAGAACAGCAATGCTTCTGTGTGTGTGTGTGTGACTGTGTGTGTGTGTGTGTGTGTGTGTGTGTGTGTGTGTGTGTGTGTGTGTGTGTGTGTGTGTGTGTAAGTGTGTCAGAGTTTGTGTTCTTTGAAGAACAGCAATGCTTCTGTGTGTGTGTGTGTGTGTGTGTGTGTGTGTGTGTGTGTGTGTGTGTGTGTGTGTGTGTGTGTGTGAGATAGTGTGTGTGTTCTTTGAAGAACAGCAATGCTTCTGTGTGTGTGTGTGTGTGTGTGTGACTGTGTGTGTGACTATGAGTGTGTGTGTGTGACTGTGTGTGTGACTGAGTGTGTGTGTTCTTTGAAGAACAGCAATGCTTCTGTGTGTGTGTGTGTGTGTAAGTGTAAGTGTGTCAGAGTTTGTGTTCTTTGAAGGACAGCAATGCTTGTGTGTGTGTGTGTGTGTGTGTGTGTGTGTGTGTGTGTGTGTGTGTGTGTGTGTGTGTGAGAGTGTGTGTGTTCTTTGAAGGACAGCAATGCTTCTGTAAGTCATGTGAAGAAGGGAAGGACGGTTTGACATTGACGACTCCATCTGAACACGGTGTCTATATATAATTATTTAGTGGAAGCAGACAGGGTTTTCTCTTTCATGTGTCTCACACACACACACACACACTGAGCTTTGAACAGCCTCGTCTCTGTGAGTCAAAGGATCTTCTGCTGTCGGGAATAAAGAGGGATTCCTCCTCCACTCTTTTAAGCCTTTAAAATGTCAAGTATGCAGAAAGTTGTAATTACTGTATCCGTTTACCAGCTCTGAGTCATGGCAGAAAACAGCTCCGTCACACACACACACACACACGACACCGTCTGTAAAACACTCGTCTCACTGATACACGCATCTCGCTGATGTCTCAGTCGTTTCTCACGAGATCACACAGAGTCTTCTGTCTCTCAGATGAGGAGAAACCCCAGTGATCTCGATCAGGGCAGAGGAACACACACATTTCCAATCAATCCTCAAACCAGCTGTATGGCTCATTTATATTTCAATCTTGAGGATTGTGTTTACGGTTTACATACAATATCTCCAAAGCATTATACACGGAAACAAGGAATTACAGGGAAAAATACAATAAAATATTACAATAACAAAACTATATATATTTTTGAGATGCACAATATATATCGGTCACCATATCGGTATCGGCCGATATGTTCATTTTTTATGTTATTGTTATCGGCCCAATAGTTGTTCCCTTTGGAAGGAATTTCTTTACGACCCTTTGTTCAAGCAGGCCTTTGAACATGTGATTTTATTGGGTGTTTAACAAAAGAATCTTCAAGAGTCTTATGATACTAATGCGTCACAAAGTTAGCAAAATGTAATGTAAATTGACAAACGTGGGACGAAGATTGGAGTTTATCGAGACCAAACATGGTATAGTTGAGGTTACATTGACCGTTGGTTCTATAATAAAATACATAGTATCAAAGAAATAATAGTATCAAAAGACACTACACAAAACAGTAAATCATTCACACAGTGTCCTGGGATGCATGTTCATTTATAGATCAGTTTGTCTATAAATGAATGCAGGAAAGTCTGTTTTAAGGTCTGTTTCTGTCTTTCCTATGGCCTAGGTCTTATCTGATCGATATACTGTATATAGTATTTTTATTCATGGATTAATAGATAGATGGAAGGATGGATGGATAGATGCCTTGTCTTCCACCAGCATCTGTATTTGATTCGTCTTCATTTCTCCTCAGGGAATTTCAGAGAAACGTCTGAGATGAAGTTGAAACTCCTGAGTTTTGGATGAGAAAAGTTTAAGTTATTTTATTTTCTCTATAGTAGTAAGATTGAGAGAAAAGCTGCTACTGAAAGGGACAGTTCAGTCAAAATAGATCATTCTGTCATCATTTACTCGCACTAATGTCGTTCAAACCTGCATGACTTACTTTCGTCTGTAATAGAAGATATTATGAAGAAAGTTGGAAACCGAACACTGATCCTGTCGAGCGTCTATGTCTCTTTCTGAAACTTTCCTCTGCTTCACTGTCCAGGAAACTTGTGAAGTTCATTCAGGACGTTCCTCATGAAGCACCTTGAGAAATAAGGCCAGTGGAGAGGCGTTGGTGCGGGACACATTCAGGAGGAATCCACCGAGGAATGATGTGTGTGTGTGTGTGTGTTGTGTGTGAGAGAGTGTTGGGGACATTTAATATTGCAACAATATTTTTGCTCTGCCTGCATTGACACCATTATACGAGAACTGAACTGAGCTGGACGATGACATCACGGTTTTCTCCAGAGCGGCTGTATATATAAATGAACTAAATTAAGAACTTATTACAAGATAAATGAACCATCACTGAACTTACTTAAGTTGGACTGTGACGCTATTTTCTAGAAACAAACTTTGTTGCATTATCAAAAATATCCCTGATCTGATACGGCCCGGATCCGGCTGACCACATCAAACCATGGATTAATTAGTAGGACTAACATTAGCGTAGATGCCATTCTTCTTATGATGTAGCGAGTACATCAGGTGTTTTGGGAAGTGTTTGCGGTTCCGGCTGACCTAATCCATGTAGCCTAATAATCATTTAACTGATTTTAATAATAGGAATGTATAATGTGTTATGTGTATGCTAGGTCAAAGAGATGTGTTTTTAGTCTAGCTTTGAACTGACAGAGTGTGTCTGCTTCCCGGACAATGGTAGGAAGACTGTTCCAAAGTTTTGGTGCTAAATAGGAAAAGGATCTCCCGCCTGCAGTCGATTTAGATATTCTAGGTATTATCAACTGGCCGGAATTTTGAGATCGCAATAGACGTGACGGACTATAATGCTTTAAGAGCTCGCTCAAGTACTGCGGAGCTAAACCATTTAGTGCTTTGTAAGTAATCAGCAATATTTTAAAATGTATACGATGTTTAATAGGGAGCCAATGCTGTGTTGACAGAGCCGGGCTAATATGGTCATACTTCCTGGTTCTGGTAAGAACTCGAGCGGCTGCGTTTTGGACCAGCCGGAGTTTGTTTATTAAGCGTGCAGGGCAACCACCCAGTAGAGCATTACAGTAATCTAGCCTTGAGCTCATGAACGCATGAACCAACGTTTTTTTGTCATTGAAAGCATATGTCGTAATTTAGATTTTTTTTAAGATGGAAGAATTCGGTTTTACAGATACTAGACACGTGACTTTCAAATCAAAGAGCACACACACACACACCCAGGTCCCTAACTGACGACGAAGACTTGACAGAGCAGCCATCAAGTGTTAGACAGTATTCTAGGTTATTCTAAGTTTTTTGTCCAATAATTAGAATCTGTTTTTTCAGAATTAAGTAGTAGGAAATTACTAGTCATCCAGTTTTTTATATCCGCTATGCATTCCGTTAATTTTGTGAATTGGTAAGTTTTGTCGGGCGTGAAGAAATATAGAGCTGAGTATCATCGGCATAACAGTGAAAACTAATTCCATGCTTCCTAATGATATCTCCTAAGGGTGGCATGTACAGAGTGTGTGTGTGTGTGTGTGTGTGTGTGTAGCATGTACAGTGTGTGTGTGTGTGTAGCATGTACAGTGTGTGTGTGTGTAGCATGTACAGTGTGTGTGTGTGTAGCATGTACAGTGTGTGTGTGTGTAGCATGTACAGTGTGTGTGTGTATGTGTAGCATGTACAGTGTGTGTGTGTGTAGCATGTACAGTGTGTGTGTAGCATGTACAGTGTGTGTGTGTGTAGCATGTACAGTGTGTGTGTGTGTGTAGCATGTACAGTGTGTGTGTGTGTAGCATGTACAGAGAGTGTGTGTGTGTGTAGCATGTACAGTGTGTGTGTGTATGTGTAGCATGTACAGTGTGTGTGTGTGTGTGTAGCATGTACAGTGTGTGTGTGTGTAGCATGTACAGTGTGTGTGTGTGTGTAGCATGTACAGTGTGTGTGTGTGTGTAGCATGTACAGTGTGTGTGTGTAGCATGTACAGTGTGTGTGTGTAGCATGTACAGTGTGTGTGTGTGTGTAGTATGTACAGTGTGTGTGTGTGTGTGTGTAGTATGTACAGAGAGTGTGTGTGTGTGTAGCATGTACAGTGTGTGTGTGTATGTGTAGCATGTACAGTGTGTGTGTGTAGCATGTACAGTGTGTGTGTGTGTGTAGCATGTACAGTGTGTGTGTGTATGTGTAGCATGTACAGTGTGTGTGTGTAGCATGTACAGTGTGTGTGTGTGTAGCATGTACAGTGTGTGTGTGTGTAGCATGTACAGTGTGTGTGTGTGTGTGTGTAGCATGTACAGTGTGTGTGTGTGTGTGTAGCATGTACAGTGTGTGTGTGTGTGTAGTATGTACAGAGAGTGTGTGTGTGTGTGTAGCATGTACAGAGTGAACAGCAGCGGTCCTAGTACTGAGCCTTGTGGTACGCCATACTGAACTTGTGATCGATAAGACATCTCTTCATTTACTGCTACAAACTGATAACGGTCAGATAAGTGTGATTTAAACCATGCTAGTGCAATTCCACTAATGCCAACATAATTTCCGAGTCTATTCAAAAGAATGTTGTGGTCAATGGTGTCAAATGTGTGTGTGTGTGTGTGTGTGAGAGTGTTTGAGAGTGTGTGAGAGTGTGTGTGTGTGTGTGTGTGTGTTTGAGTGAGTGTGTGTGTGTGTGTGTGTGTGTCTGTCTGTGTGTGTGTGTTACCAGTTGCTCGTGATGCCGAGACGAGCTCCAGTTTTATCTGGGACACTGCGAATTTTGCCGAAATGTTGTCCTCTCCTCACACACTCCTCTCTGCATCCCTCGACTCATTTGTCATCATGGCCTGATTATTTCATCCTCTCGGACTCGTTCCTGCTCCCTCTGAGCTCCGGCTCCAGGACGGCTGTTCTACAACAACACACTCCAGCTTTAACACACTTCTCAACTATTGTCACCCTGCGTCCGAACGCAAGATCTGTTGAGGCTTTAGAAGAGAACTGATCATTAAAATGTGTGTCTAATAACTCTAAAGTGATCGTGTTCTCAGTGTTAAGACCAAGCGGCAACCTTAAACTGCAGTTCCTCCACTGGCCACTAGAGGCCGGCTGCAGAAGAGGCTCAATCCCATAGACCCGCATGTTAAAATGCCCAACTTTACAGCAGAAATAAACATGATCACAGTCTGGTGCAAAAAGTGGTTTGGTCTATATCGCTAATGTTGCTCTTCATGACGACTGTGAGGGGGGTGAATGTTTTTATAACTCATCCGTTTAAATTATATTAAGCCTTAAAGTTCTGCATAATTAAGGGCGTGACCATTTGAGTGACAGGTGGATTGCCGCTGATGTCACTACTAGCCGTTTGTCTGCTGTGTGTTAGCGTCACGTCACCTCAGCTAATCCGCCTCCCTGCACATTCGTTTATCCGGGAGTGACGCGCAAACAAGATGGCGACGGCCGGCTCCGCCCACTGTGGGCTTCAAAAACGCTCTTCAGAAACACTACGGGTGACGTCACACACACTGCGCACATATTCTTTTACAGTCTATGGTTATGACCGGATGAAACGAGACCCGTCTGTCTCACTGATCAGCCTGTTTATTTAGTGATATTGACTGATGACTGGACATTATGTGCCTCCCAGTCTGTGTAGTTATGGATTACTCTCTGAGCCACTCTCAGGTGATGCACTTGATGAACCGAACAAACGATGTGTGTAATGTTGCACTCACTAGTCATATACGTATATCCTGTTCTGATCAGCTGTGAGTCTCAGACTGTCTCTCTTCACCTCTGATCTCTGATATGATCCTCCGTCTGCTGATGTGTGTGTGTGTGTGTGTGTGTGTGTGTGTGTGTGTGTCTGTTAGCAGTGAATGAGAGTGTGAGCGACTGAGATCATAATAGATGTGATGATTCTCTCAGACCTGCGGCCTCTTACAGAGAGGAAATGAGCTCTGAAGTGATGTGATAGGAGAGTCCTACACACACACACACCAGTCACACATACACACATGCACGCACTCTCATACACAGTCACACACTCACACACACACATACACTCACACACACACCAGTCACACACACATGTTGTGTTTTCATGTTTTATGGGGACTTTCCATAGACATAATGATTTTTATACTGTACAGACTGTATATTCTATTCCCTTACACTAACCCTATCCCTAAACCTGCCCATCACAGGAAACATTCTGCATTTTTACATTTTCAAACAACATCACTTAGTATGATTTATAAGCTGATTTCCTCATGGGGACCAAAAAATGTCCCCACACGAACAAGGATTTCGGATATTGCCATCCTTGTGGGGACATTTTGTCCCCATAACGTAGGGTTTACCAGGCCACACACACACACACACACACACAATTACACTTTATATTTTATTTCATTTCTGAACAAAGTATGTATATATATTCCTAAAAAATTATTTTAGTTTGGGTTTTTGTCATTTTTGTGAGTTTTTTATCAGTATGTCTGTCTATACATGTCAGTTTCTGACGTTTATAGCGTGTTTTCATTGTTACTAGTTGAATATAATAACTGTAATATCTTTAGATTTCAGAGCCAGATGAAGAGAAACGGCAGTTTATCAGTTTCCTGCGTGTTGAGCAGTAGTTGATTAGTGTGTGTGTGTGTGTGTGTGTGTGACGCTCTCAGATTAACATCTGCCGAGGGATGATTGACAGGTGATCTAAACTGTGCCGGCATTTTAATTAAAATGTCCAAATCAGATAATCTCCTTCTCGACTTAAATTAATAAACCTCAATCAGATTTCTGTGAAAGACAATAAAAGAGCTTCTGATGGGGATGATGACCACACACACACACACACACTCACTCACACACACACACACACACACACACACACACATACACATACTCTCACTCACTCACACACACACATACTCACACTCACTCACACACACACACATACACACACACACACATACTCACACTCACTCACTCACACACACACACACACATTGGTGACTCCAGATGATCAGGAGAGCGGTTTGCATGTTTAGTGAGCTGTGTGATGTCACTTCCCGTTGTCTGACCTCTGACCCCTGACCCCTGACCCTGCGCTAAGGTACTCGTTCCAAGATGAGGAGGACATGTTCATGGTGGTGGACCTGCTGTTGGGAGGAGACCTGCGTTATCATCTACAGCAGAACGTGCCGTTCACCGAGGACGCGGTGAAGCTCTACCTGTGTGAGATGACACTCGCGCTCGACTACCTGCAGAGCCAACACATCATACACAGGTGAGTCAGAGAGTGTGTGTGTGTGTGTGTGAGTCAGAGAGAGTGTGTGTGTGTGTGAGTCAGAGTGTGTGTGTGTGTGTGCGCGCGTTTGAGTGTGTGTGTGTGTGTGCGTTTTAGTCAGGCTGTATTTAGTCACATTGTTTCTCCAGCGGTGGTTTAAGCTTCACTCTGCATCTTTTCAGAAGGAGTGTTTTCTGTCTGTAGTGTTATTTATTTGCACTAAGTTGGGGAGAAGTGTCTCCTAGCAACAGTGTGGCATGTCACGCTGCAACAGAGGTATATTTAGTCCCGGTGGAGGATCCCTAAAAAAAGGAGAGTGAGCGGAGCAGAGGCACACGACTGAAGAAACATCTGGAAACATCTGACGAATCCGGGTTTAAAGAAAGTCTGGCACATGACTGATAGCTGTGATTCCTCAAGTCATGTGTCTATAGACTCACAACACCCTAGAAACACCCTAGCAACTACTCAGAAGATCATAGCAACAGCCTGTGTGTGTGTGTGTGTGTGTGTGTGTGTGTGTGTGTGTGTGTGTGTGTGTGTGTGTGTGTGTGTGTGTGTCACGTTGAGTTCCCACAGACTGATGTTTGATTCAGAGAGGAAGTATCTGGATGAAATTCTCTCTGCATGATGTTGGAGATCCCTTTAAGGATGCAGTCGATGTTGTAATTGCGTCATTTTTCAGCACGATCTGTGTGTGTGTGTGTGTGTGTGTCAGATCTGCATGAATTAATCCCATCATGCTCTCTGGCATCATCATGACAGCAGGGACTCGGCTGGCTGTTAATTAGCTGTGAGGGAATCAGAGTGCGGCTTAAGCTGGACAGGGCTTTATTCTTAAATAGTGTGTGTGTGTGGGTGTGTTTGCATGCGTGTGTGTGTATGTGTGTGTGTGTGTGTGTGTGTGTGTGTTTGTGTATATGCGTGTGTGTGTGTGTGTGTGTATGTGTGTCACATGTGTGTGTGTGTGTATGTGTGAATGTGCGCTCGTTGTAATTAGTGAGTGTCTTGAAACTGTGACGGCCCCCCGAGAACTGAACATTCACACAAAGGAAGGCCGACAAAGCTTTCAGAACATCTCATGTGTGAGTCTCACACTCACACACACACACACACACACACACACGGCTCACACTACCCTCAGATGCTGTCAGTCTCAGACAACGTGACGTGTGAATCAAGTGAAGGTGTTTGACTGACCTGCTGATGTCATAGAAACTGATGCGATGATGTCATTCTCTCTCCACACAGGGACATCAAACCTGACAACATCCTCCTGGACGAGCAAGGTGAGGTGTGTGTGTGTGTGTGTGTGTGTGTGTGTGTGTGTGTGTGTGAGTGAGTGAGTGTGTCTGTGAGTCCGTGTGTGAGAGAGAGTGTTTGTGTGAGTCCGTGTGTGAGAGAGAGTGTGTGTGTGTGTGTGTGTGAGTCTGTGTGTGTGAGATAGTCCGTGTGTGTGTGTATGTGTGAGTCTGTGTGTGTGTGTCTCTGTGAGAGTAAGTGTGTGTGTGTGTGTCAGTGACAGTAAGTGTGTGTGTGTGTTTGTGTCAGTGAGTGAGTGTTCGTGTGTGTGTGTGTGTGTGTGTGTCTGTGAGTCCGTGTGTGAGAGAGAGTGTTTGTGTGAGTCCGTGTGTGAGAGAGAGTGTGTGTGTGTGTGTGTGTGAGTCTGTGTGTGTGAGATAGTCCGTGTGTGTGTGTATGTGTATGTGTGAGTCTGTGTGTGTGTGTCTCTGTGAGAGTAAGTGTGTGTGTGTGTGTCAGTGACAGTAAGTGTGTGTGTGTGTTTGTGTCAGTGAGTGAGTCTTCGTGTGTGTGTGTGTGTGTGTGTGTCAGTGACAGTAAGTCAAGTCAAGTCATCTTCATTTATATAGCGCTTTTAACAATGAATTGTTTCAAAGCAGCTTTACAGAGATAAACATATAATTTAAGGTAACAGATTGTTTTGGCGTTATAGCGGTTCTTGAATAATGTTACTTCCAGCTAAAGTTAACTTTGATTGATTCACCTCCGTCGAAATGATCAGACTTTAAACGCGAACCTGTGATTAACGCTGACGGCGTTCACATGCTCATTCATAATTCTATAGTTATGTGCTTTTAAAATATGTGCGCAGGTTTGTAATTCATACAACCCAGCCTAAACAAACTACTTTTCTTGCCTATAAATTTTGATACAGAATTTTGTTTTATTTTATCACTTCGGGGTACGCGAGCCGGAATTCACAGCGCTTTATCTGTAGAGTGGGAAAGATAGAATAGACGTGAAGGACTATAATGCGTTAAGAGCTCGCTCAAGTACTGCGGAGCTAAACCATTTAGTGCTTTGTAGGTAATCAACAATATTTTAAAATTTATACGATGTTTAATAGGGAGCCAATGCAGTGTAGACAGAACCGGGCTAATATGGTCATACTTCCTGGTTCTGGTAAGAACTCGAGCGGCTGCGTTTTGAACCAGCCGGAGTTTGTTTATTAAGCGTGCAGGGCAACCACCCAGTAGAGCATTACAGTAATCTAGCCTTGAGGTCATGAACGCATGGACTAATTGTTCCGCATTTCCCAATGAGAGCATATGGCGTAATTTAGATATATTTTTAAGATGGAAAAATGCAGTTTTACAGATACTAGACACGTGGCTTTCAAAAGAAAGGTTGGTATCAAAGAGCTCACCCAGTTTCCTAACCGACGATGAAGACTTGACAGAGCAGCCATTAAGTGTTAGACAGTATTCTGGGTTATTAAGTGTGTGTGTGTGTGTGTGAGTCCGTGTGTGAGAGAGAGTGTGTGTGTGTGAGAGTGTGTGTGTGTGTATGTGTGAGTCTGTGTGTGTGTGTCTCTGTGAGAGTAAGTGTGTGTGTGTGTGTGTGTGTGTGTCAGTGACAGTTAGTGTGTGTGTGTGTGTGTGTGTGTGTGTTTGTGTCAGTGAGTGAGTGTTCGTGTGTGTGTGTGTGTGTGTGTGTGTGTATGAGAGAGTGTGTGTGTGTGTGTGTGTGTGTATGAGAGAGTGTGTGTGTGTGTGTGTGTGTGTGTATGAGAGAGAGTGTGTGTGTGTGAGTCCGTGTGTGTGTGTGTGTGTGTGTATGAGAGAGTGTGTGTGTGTGTGTGTGTGTGTGTGTATGAGAGAGAGTGTGTGTGTGTGTGAGTCCGTGTGTGAGAGAGAGTGTGTGTGTGTGTGTGTGTGTGTGTGTGTGTGTGTGTGTGTGTGTGTGTGTGTGTGTGTTTGTGTGTATGAGAGTGTGTGTGTGTGTGTGTGTGTGTGTGTGTTTGTGTGTGTCAGTGACAGTAAGTGTGTGTGTGTGTTTGTGTCAGTGTGTGTGTGTTCGTGTGTGTGTGTGTGTGTGTGTGTGTGTCTGTGTGTGTGTGAGATCATGTCGGTCTATTCATGACTTTCCCTTCTTATAAAGAATGAATAATTGCACTCATTAGACGCCGTCTCTCTGTTATTCTTCAGGTCACGCACATTTAACAGACTTTAACATCGCTACGATAATCAAGGACGGAGAACGAGCCACGGCGCTAGCGGGTACGAAGCCTTACATGGGTAAGAAACATCGGCTCATCCACAAGATCCAGAACTCAAACGGCACATTCATCAGTTCAGCGCTCCATCCTTTAAAAAGAGAAATTATGATAAACTCAACCACTTTTTTTATATATTCTGTTCAATCGGTCACGGAATGACATTTCTGCTTCCCCACAGAACCTTTCAGGGATCAGTTCTTAAAATAACATTTTTTTTAAAGTGTAAAGAACATTTGAACTCTTTCCCCGCCATTGACGGTATTTTCCATGCCTCCGTGTTTTCTTTGTTACACGGTAGGGGGCGCTATTACACATCTCCTGAAAGAGTACCGAATCTCTGGATCAAAACGCAGGAGAAGAAGAAGCAGAAACCAGCGATAGAAGCATTACTGACGCACATGTAAAATTACACGATCATCAAACATTCAACAGCATATAAATCAACTATTCCTGATCCAGTAAACCAGAAACAATGGAAAAGTCATGCAAAGTCATTGGTTAAAAAGAGCAGGAACATTCAGCTCTTAAACTGAAACTAGGAGTGTGTTTGAATATTGAGGAACAACGGCCTTGGAGTCAAAAAGGTTGAGAACCACTGATACAACTAGTGTGTTAAACTAAATTATTACACGGCTCTGTGGAATACTTGATTCTGATTGGTCAATAGTGCCAGCATCCAGTGGTGAGTTATTCCCAGATAACAGCAGAAACACAGGCTCATCCGGTCACTGAAGTCAGCAGCGCTACACACTCGCTAGGAACGCTCTTTCTTCGTGGAAGTTTTGCTTTTGTGAGCTAATGAAATATTAAAACTCACTCAAATCAATATTTTGTGTACAGTTCTTTAATTATGTCATCCAGTATCGTGGACTCGCTCGCTCTTGTTTAATACAGACGCAGCAGCGGCCATTTTGTGACTATTGTTTTGTACACTGTCGAATTATGAGAGACAAACAGGTACGATTTTAAAACAGTTTAATCTGAAATCAATATCTCTGATCTCCATAATTATTTATGTGGCGAAATGCTGTGTAATAAGTGTTATGACTGTATACCGTATCTCTTAAATGTCCATATAGTTTGAACTCGCCGCTTTTAAAGAGATAATAAAATATTTCAACTCAATATTTTGTGTCTAATTATTGGCAAGTAGCCGTGTAATAATCAGGATAATGTACGTCCAGCCAGTTGTTATCTCAGAATAAACCCCTTCAGGTGTGTGTGTGTGTGTTATCTCATAAAAAAAACCTTCAGGTGTGTGTGTGTGTGTGTTATCTCAGAATAAACCCCTTCAGGTGTGTGTGTGTTATCTCAGAATAAACCCCTTCAGGTGTGTGTGTGTGTGTGTGTGTGTGTGTTATCTCAGAATAAACCCCTTCAGGTGTGTGTGTGTGTGTGTGTGTGTTATCTCAGAATAAACCTCTTCAGGTTTGTGTGTGTGTGTGTGTGTGTGTTATCTCAGAATAAACCCCTTCAGGTGTGTGTGTGTGTGTGATCTCAGAATAAACCCCTTCAGGTGTGTGTGTGTGTGTGTTTGTTATCTCAGGCCCTGTTTACACGAAAACGATTCCGGGTGAAAACGTAATAATATTTTATCGGATGTGCCTTTCGTTTACACGGCGACGGCGTTTTTGGGGCTTAAAAACGCAAAAAAGTGAAACCACCCTCCAAAGTGGAAATCTTAAAAACGCTCCACCGTCGCGTTTCCGTCTAAACGGGTAAAAACGCACATCTGCTCACGGTGGCTCTCGTCGCGTACGCATTTAAGTCACAGGCATGCGCCAGTACAGGAAAATAACAACCAACATGTCGGATTATTTCCATACGTCGGACCTTCAAGTTGCCCTAGCAGCTCTGAAAAACGTCCAAGAGTCTTTTCAATTTCGCGCTACTAGGGAGAGAAGTAGAAGGAAGGTTGTACGCAGGCGCACGGACTTGTTGTTGTTGTGTGGCAGTGCTTCACATCGCCACCTAGCCGCCTGGAGTGCAGACTACATCGCATTTCTAACACTTTTGCGTCTCCATATGCACGCAGATTTCCTCCCCATAATGCTCGTCTAAACGCAGAATAAAAAGTGAAAACGAAACGCCACTTTTGCGTTTTCTCTTCAGATCGTTTCCGTGTAAACATGGCCTCAGAATAAACCCCTTCAGGTGTGTGTGTGTGTGTGTGTTATCTCAGAATAAACCTCTTCAGGTGTGTGTGTGTGTGTGTGTGTGTGTTATCTCAGAATAAACCCCTTCAGGTCTGTGTGTGTGTGTGTGTTATCTCAGAATAAACCTCTTCAGGTGTGTGTGTGTGTGTGTGTGTGTGTGTGTGTGCGTGTGTGTGTTATCTCAGAATAAACCCCTTCAGGTATGTGTGTGTGTGTGTGTGTGTGTTATCTCAGAATAAACCCCTTCAGGTATGTGTATGTGTGTGTGTGTGTGTGTGTGTGTTATCTCAGAATAAACCCCTTCAGGTGTGTGTGTGTTAGACCTGATCCTGATCACCCTGTCGGGTTTATTCTGAGATAACAACCGGCTGGACGGACATTATTCCGTACTTAACTGGACTTTCTGCTGTTAGTCAGAGTCGGACCAGATGAGATCATCCCGTCTGAAAGCATGTTATTGTCTTCTAACAGCTCCAGAGATCTTCCAGTCGTTTGTGAGCGGAGGAACCGGTTACGCTCTTGAGGTGGACTGGTGGTCGCTGGGCGTCACGATCTTTGAGGTTCTGCGAGGTTGGGTAAGATAGAACTCTACTCTGTGCAGATGACACCGTTCCTAACAGGGAACCCAGACAGCACCATAGTGTCGGCCCAGATCCGGCCCACATCTGGGCTTTGTGGAATCCACATGTACCAGATTTGGGCCGGCACTATGTTGCTGTCTGGGAACGTTCTCTGAAGGTTCTCTCGAAGTTATGAACAAACATTCTTCCAGTAACAATAATAGAACATTCATTCAAAGTTATCTGGTCTTTAATAATGTTCTCAAAACGTTAGTACAAAAACATTATTCATACATTAATCGTGTAAGATTTTTTCTGAAACATTTTAGTTGGACGTTCATCTAACGTTTTTTTTTTTAAATGTTTCTAATTGTTTCAAGTAACGTTCCCATAATGATTGAAGAATGGAATTTTCCCTAAACGTTCTCATAACCAGATTTTTTTTTTTAAATGTTTAATAAACTGCTCATTTTGAGCATTCAGAGAATATTCAGAAATATATATTTAATGGGAATGTTAGCAAAATGTTCTTAGAACATGTTTTTGTAAGCTGGGATGTTATAGTCACCAGGGCTGCGGTTCCCAAAAGAAAGATCGCAGTGGTTTAGGTGATCTACCTGTCCTGATGATAGTCACCAGTACATCTTGTGTTCTGGTCTGAAGTTTCCTGCAAGGAATGATTCTTAACTAGCTTAACTTCCCTGGTCAACCATCTTTACCAGCACAGTTTTGCTTGGACTGTGCAGATTCATGCAGATCTAAACTGATTATCAGCAGAATGACTAACTGTGTTTGCATGAACATATTTATGGAAGCTTTTGTTCTTTCACTGTCTGTCTGTATTTGTCTGTCTGTATCTGTCTGTCTGTCTATCGATCTGTGTCTCTGTTTAACTGTCTGACTGACTGTTTGTTTGTTTGTTTGTTTGTTTGTCTGTCTGTCTGTTTGTCTGACTGTCTCTCTGTCTGACTGTCTATTTGACTGTGTCTCTGTCTGTTTGTCTGTCTGTCTGTCTCAGTTTGTCTGACTGACTGTCTGTTTGTCTGATTGTCTGTTTGTCTGACTGTGTCTGTCTGTCTGACTGTCTGTTTGTCTAAATGACTTTCTGTCTGACTTTCTGTCTGTCTGTATGTCTGTCTGACTGTGTGTGTCTGTCTGTTTGTTTGATTGTCTCTCTGTCTGTCTGACTGACTGACTGCGTGTCTGACTGTGTTTCTGACTGTCTGTTTGTCTCTCTGTCTGATTGTCTGAGTGTCTCTCTGTCTGTCTGTCTGTCTGTCTGATTGTCTGACTGTCTCTCTGTCTGATTGTCTGACTGTCTCTCTGTCTGACTGTCTCTCTGTCTGTCTGTCTCTGTCTGATTGTCTGACTGTCTCTCTGTCTGACTGTGTCTGTCTGTCTCTCTTTCTGATTGTCTCTCTGTCTGTCTGTCTGTATCTGTCTGTCTATCTGTGTCTCTGTTTAACTGTCTGTCTGTCTGTCTGTCTGTTTGTCTGTCTGTCTGACTGACTGTCTGTCTGTATCTGTCCGTCTGTCTATCGATCTGTGTCTCTGTTTAACTGTCTGACTGACTGTTTGTTTGTTTGTTTGTTTGTTTGTTTGTCTGTCTGTTTGTCTGACTGTCTCTCTGTCTGACTATCTATTTGACTGTGTCTCTGTCTGTTTGTCTGACTGTCTGTCTCTCTGTTTGTCTGACTGACTGTCTATTTGTTTGACTGTGTCTGTCTGACTGTCTGTCTGATTGTCTGTCTGTCTGTTTGACTGTGTCTGTCTGTTTGTTTGACTGTCTGTCTGTCTGTCTGTTTGACTGTGTCTGTCTGTTTGTTTGACTGTCTGTCTGTCTGTCTGTTTGACTGTGTTTGTCTGTCTGTCTGTTTGACTGTGTCTGTCTGTTTGACTGTGTCTGTCTGACTGACTGTCTGTTTGTCTGATTGTCTGTTTGTCTGACTGTGTCTGTCTGTCTGACTGTCTGTTTGTCTGACTTTCTGTCTGACTGTGTCTGTCTGTCTAAATGACTTTCTGTCTGACTTTCTGTCTGTCTGTATGTCTGTCTGACTGTGTGTGTCTGTCTGTTTGTCTGATTGTCTGACTGACTGTCTGTTTGTCTCTCTGTCTGTCTGACTGTCTGACTGACTGACTGCGTGTTTGACTGTGTTTCTGACTGTCTGTCTGTCTCTCTGTCTGATTGTCTGACTGTCTGTCTGATTGTCTGACTGTCTCTCTTTCTGTCTGTCTGATTTTCTGACTGTCTCTCTGTCTGATTGTCTGTCTGTCTGTCTGTCTCTGTCTGATTGTCTGACTGTCTCTCTGTCTGACTGTGTCTGTCTGTCTCTCTTTCTGATTGTCTCTCTGTCTGTCTGACTGACTGTCTGTCTGTCTGTCTGTCTGACTGTGTGTGTGTGTGTGTGTGTGTCTGACTGTCTGTCTGACTGTGTGTGTCTGACTGTGTCTGTCTGACTGTCTGTCTGACTGTGTGTGTGTGTGTGTGTGTGTGTGTCTGACTGTCTCTCTGTCTGATTGTCTGACTGTCTCTCTGTCTGTCTGTCTGATTGTCTCTCTGTCTGATTGTCTGTCTGTGTGTCTGTCTGTTTGTCTGTCTGTCTCTGTCTGACTGTCTCTCTGTCTGACTGTGTCTGTCTGTCTCTCTTTCTGATTGTCTCTCTGTCTGTCTGACTGTCTGTCTGACTGTGTGTGTGTCTGACTGTCTGTCTGACTGTCTGTCTGACTGTATGTGTGTCTGTCTGACTGTCTCTGTCTGACTGTGTATGTGTGTGTGTGTGTGTGTGTGTGTGTGTGTGTCTGACTGTCTCTCTGTCTGATTGTCTGTCTGACTGTGTGTGTCAGATGACTGACTGTCTGTTTGTCTGATTGTCTGTTTGTCTGACTGTGTCTGTCTGTCTGACTGTCTGTTTGTCTGACTTTCTGTCTGACTGTGTCTGTCTGTCTAAATGACTTTCTGTATGTCTGTCTGACTGTGTGTGTCTGTCTGTTTGTCTGATTGTCTGACTGACTGTCTGTTTGTCTGATTGTCTCTCTGTCTGTCTGACTGTGTGACTGACTGACTGCGTGTCTGACTGTGTTTCTGACTGTCTGTCTGTCTCTCTGTCTGATTGTCTGACTGTCTGTCTGTCTGATTGTCTGACTGTCTCTCTGTCTGTCTGTCTGTCTGATTGTCTGACTGTCTCTCTGTCTGACTGTCTCTCTGTCTGATTGTCTGTCTGTCTGTCTCTGTCTGATTGTCTGACTGTCTCTCTGTCTGACTGTGTCTGTCTGTCTCTCTTTCTGATTGTCTCTCTGTCTGTCTGACTGACTGTCTGTCTGACTGTGTGTGTGTGTCTGACTGTCTGTCTGACTGTGTGTGTGTCTGACTGTGTCTGTCTGACTGTCTGTCTGACTGTGTGTGTGTGTGTGTGTGTGTCTGTCTGACTGTCTCTCTGTCTGACTGTGTGTATGTGTGTGTGTGTCTGTCTGTCTGTCTGTCTGATTGTCTGACTGTCTCTCTGTCTGATTGTCTGACTGTCTCTCTGTCTGTCTGATTGTCTGACTGTCTCTCTGTCTGATTGTCTGTCTGTCTGTCTGTCTGTTTGTCTCTGTCTGACTGTCTCTCTGTCTGACTGTGTCTGTCTGTCTCTCTTTCTGATTGTCTCTCTGTCTGTCTGACTGTCTGTCTGACTGTGTGTGTGTCTGACTGTCTGTCTGACTGTGTGTGTGTGTGTGTGTCTGTCTGACTGTCTCTCTGTCTGACTGTGTGTATGTGTGTGTGTGTGTTTGACTGTCTCTGTCTGTCTGTCTGACTGTGTGTGTGTGTGTGTGTGTGTGTGTGTGTCTGACTGTCTCTCTGTCTGTCTGTCTCTCTGTCTGATTGTCTGACTGTCTCTCTGTCTGACTGTCTGTCTGACTGTGTGTGTGTCTGACTGTCTCTCTGTCTGACTGTGTCTGTCTCACTGACTGTCTGTCTGACTGTTTCTGTCTGCCTGTCTGTCTCTCAGAGGCCGTATGAGATCCACGGCAGTAATTCGGTGGAGTCTCTGCTGCAGTTGTTCAGCACCGTCAGTGTTCAGTACAGCTCCTCCTGGCACAAAGACCTCGTGTCACTGCTGAGGAAGGTGAGAGCTCATCTTATATATGATCAACAAACACTCACATATTCTTATTCTCATGTCATTCTAGTTGGGCGGTTGCTAGGGTGTTTTGGGTTGTTGGAAGGCATTTCTATGTTTTAAGCAGCTCTGCAGTTGCTAGGGTGTTCTAGGTGGTTGCTATGGTGTCATGGGTCGTTGTTAGGTGAGTTCTTACCGAGCCTCTTCCTCAACAAATTGCATTAATAAGGATTAAATGGAAAAAAGATGGAGAGGAATGAAAATAGACAGAACACAGATGGAGTCGGAATGAATGAAGAGAACATAAAACACTCTAATGATGCAGGAGAGAATAAAGGGAAGGATTGAGATGAGCGAGAGAAAGAGGAGCTGATGATAATGAGAGATAAGTGAAGAAAATGAGTGGAGAGACAGAGAAATATTATGAGAGGAAAATAGATAGGAGTGAAGAACAGAGGAGCGAGGAGAGACATTACAGTCATTTATTAGACCAGTTACATACAGAAGAATCAGAGGAGAAGAGCATTGTGGGTACAGGAAGTGTGATGCTCAGAACTTCCTCTTTTAGGTCAAGTCAGCTTTATTTCTATAGCGCTTTATACAACACTGATTCAAAGCAGCTTCACGGTAATAAACAGATGCAAACTTCATCAAATATGAGACAAATTCTGATTCAGCGGCTCCTCTCTTTCCAGTCTGTCAGTAACGCTCTGTTTACGTCCTGTCTCTATGAAGCCCCTCCTCCTGAAAAGCACACTGTGCTCTGATTGGTCGGCTGGAGCAGTGTGTTGTGATTGGTCGAGCGCTTCGAGTGTGTTTGGGAAATGTCCCGCCCCTTTCCATAACCGCCAGTTTAACACACTACTAACTAACTCAACCAGGCCCCGCCCCTTTCCATAACCGCCAGTTTAACACACTACTGACTAACTCAACCAGGCCCCGCCCCTTTATTCTGCGTATGAATAACCCTCTGGTGCTCTTTCATTTTTTTGTCAATGAAATGTGTACTATTTTTTAGTTTGATATTGATATTTAATATTTTGTAATTTTTGGGGATTTATTTTATACTAAATTATATTTACGCTGTATTTATAACATTTATTCAGTTTTTGAGCATAGACCTGAAAATTAAATGTCCAGCTTAAACTGTGGTAAATCCTGAACGCTTTAGAGCGACAGACTGAAGTTTGATCTCTTTTCAAAGATGACACATGGCAGATTATTGCTGAAGTGAGAAAAGTTTTAAAAAGTGAACTTAAAAAAAGTTAAAGAATTTTAGGTGTATTGTTATGAAAAATGCACACAAATACTATTTTCATTTTTTATATGTTTTTTACATTTTACTCTAAAACTGCAAGAAAATCACAGCCATAAATCTAAACAAGTGGTGTTCCAAATGTGAGCTTGATCTTTCAGTAAATGAGCGTTCAGTGAGTGTGTGTTCGGCTGCAGTTCCAAACGCTTCCACTAAATAAAATGTCCATTTCCAATGCGCTCATTTTTAACCGCGAGGAGCACAAGTGTGTGTGTGTGTGTGTGTGTGTAACTGCTTGTGTTCTGTGATTCTGCAGTTACTGACAGTGAACCCCGAGCACCGGTTCTGTAGTCTGGCTCAGATGCAGACGGCTCCCTATCTCTCCGACGTCAGCTGGGACGATGTGTATGAGAAGAAGATGGAGCCTGGGTTCGTTCCCAATGTGAGATTGAGTTCACACACACACACACACACGATCAGGGTCTAAAAAGAGTCCAAACCTGCACACATGCTTACTTTAAGTCAAAGTGAACTTACTTTCTTGTTTTTCCAAGAAAGTAAGAAAAGCAACGTCCTTACTTATTAAACGTCCTGCTTTAATAAAAAATACAGTGACAGAGAGTCTTTAAATAATCATTCCAAAGGGAAAAAATCTATTTTAAGGCTGTGATGTGAAATACCGTTTCATAGCCAGTAAAACCATATTTATGGCCTGTAAATGTTCTGCACTGACAGATGTTGATTTGGTTAGTTTTAGACCCTGTACACACACACACACACTCTCTCTCTCTCTGTCTCTCTCTCTCACACACACACACACACACACACACACACTCTCATATGATGAAGAAACACTGCTGTATTCTCAATAGTGTGTGTGTTCTCTTCTCTCACACAGAAAGGGCGTCTGCATTGTGATCCGACCTTTGAACTGGAGGAGATGATCCTGGAGTCTCGGCCGCTTCACAAGAAGAAGAAGCGACTGGCAAAAAACAGATCGAGAGACAACAGCAAAGATTCTCAGTCTGTGAGTGAAAATGACATTTCACTGTTATAGTGTGACATTTAAACTATAACAGCACTGGTTGTTTATTATATTGAGCCTGACGAGTGAAGAATCTTAACACACACAATCCTCTCACCAGATCACATGATTATGAGGCGTGTTTGTGATCAGATCCCATGATTATGAGTCAAGTGTGTCTGTGATCAGATTACATGAATCATAGGTGTGTTGGACTTATGCAGCTCTGCGTAGACCGATCGGCGGCTGACTTGAAACAGTGCATGCCGGTTAGAAATGTTGTCCGACTTGATGCAGCGCCGACGCCACATGACTGTGACGTATGCCATCACAGTACCGCGAGAGCGATTCGAGAGTAGCCGGAGGACTCAGCCAGCGCAGCTTCTGAAGAGCGGCTGCACGAGCTCTGATGACGACACAGCTGGTTCACCGCATGACAACGATCACGTGCGTTTCGTGTTTATTCTCACACCTTTAGTTCCACTAAAGCTTTTATAACAGTAAACAGTCTTTCCATGTAGTCGCGATGTTATATTGTGTCATTTATCAAAATTAAACTGATTAAAAAACGTTGACTCCACTTCATTGATATAGGCTTATTTTGAACTTTATTCTTGTTCAAACAGATGCTGTATGAGGCAGTAAAGTATTGAATGAAAATGTGTCTGAAATATCTGTGTATTTGGCAAATATTGCATTTATTTCACTTCGGCTGTGGTAAAGTATGCAAACACCAAGTGAGCGGTCACTACGGGAACCAGAAAGTGTCCGACTTCACGTCTCCGTTTGCAGCTCCTCCCCGCCTGCACACGGCTACTCTCACCGATCGGTTACATCCAGCCGCAGCCGATGTCCAACACACCTTATGAGTCAAGCGTGTCTGTGGTCAGATCACATGATTATGAGTCAAGCGTGTCTGTGGTCAGATCACATGATTATGAGTCAAGCGTGTCTGTGGTCAGATCACATGATTATGAGGCGTGTCTGTGGTCAGATCACATGATTATTAGGCGTGTCTGTGGTCAGATCACATGATTATGAGGTCATCTCTCTCCTCTAACTGAAGATGAGCTTCTATGGTCTGGAGACGCCGGAAGCGAAGGCATTATTACCTGGATGATTAAATTATGAAGCTCTCAGAGCTGCAGCTTCTCCTGAAACACACCAGGCTATTTTTGGTGTTTCCAGCAGGATTCTGTGTTCAGAGCTCGACACAACTACAGCTGACAAAAATACATTCTGAGAACATTTTCCTCACGTTCCCATTCAGTTAAACATGCAGTTTTTTAATGTTTTTTCTTGGTCATGCGATCGTTCCATTCTTCAAACGTTATTGAAACGTTACTTTTGAATGTTCTCTGAAACAATAGTTACATTTATAAACGTTAGACGAATGTCCAACTGAAACATTTCAGGAAAATAACGCTCCATGAACGATGTATAAATAACAGATAATAGACTCGATAACTGTGACGATGGCTGTATTAATGTGACTCGCGTGTGACGGCTGATGATTGTGTGTTTCCTGCAGGAGAACGAGTATCTTCAGGAGTGCCTTGAAGTCGTCCAGCAGGAGTTCATGATCTTCAACCGTGAAAAGTGAGAATATAAACACTAGAGTTCTGAGCTGTGTCATGTTTTCTTGAAGATTAGGGTTAGTTCACACCCCTTCTCCTCTTCTCCACTTCTCCACTTCTCCTCTTCTCCACTTCTCCACTTCTCCTCTTCTCCACTTCTCCTCTTCTCCTCTTCTCCACTTCTCCTCTTCTCCACTTCTCCACTTCTCCTCTTCTCCACTTCTCCACTTCTCCACTTCTCCTCTTCTCCACTTCTCCACTTCTCCTCTTCTCCTCTTCTCCACTTCTCCTCTTCTCCACTTCTCCTCTTCTCCTCTTCTCCACTTCTCCTCTTCTCCACTTCTCCTCTTCTCCACTTCTCCTCTTCTCCACTTCTCCACTTCTCCACTTCTCCTCTTCTCCACTTCTCCTCTTCTCCACTTCTCCTCTTCTCCACTTCTCCTCTTCTCCACTTCTCCTCTTCTCCTCTTCTCCACTTCTCCACTTCTCCTCTTCTCCTCTTCTCCTCTTCTCCACTTCTCCTCTTCTCCACTTCTCCTCTTCTCCACTTCTCCTCTTCTCCACTTCTCCTCTTCTCCACTTCTCCTCTTCTCCACTTCTCCTCTTCTCCACTTCTCCTCTTCTCCACTTCTCCTCTTCTCCACTTCTCCTCTTCTCCACTTCTCCACTTCTCCTCTTCTCCACTTCTCCTCTTCTCCACTTCTCCTCTTCTCCACTTCTCCTCTTCTCCACTTCTCCACTTCTCCTCTTCTCCACTTCTCCACTTCTCCTCTTCTCCACTTCTCCTCTTCTCCTCTTCTCCACTTCTCCTCTTCTCCTCTTCTCCACTTCTCCTCTTCTCCACTTCTCCTCTTCTCCACTTCTCCTCTTCTCCTCTTCTCCACTTCTCCACTTCTCCTCTTCTCCACTTCTCCTCTTCTCCACTTCTCCACTTCTCCTCTTCTCCACTTCTCCACTTCTCCTCTTCTCCACTTCTCCTCTTCTCCACTTCTCCTCTTCTCCACTTCTCCTCTTCTCCACTTCTCCACTTCTCCACTTCTCCTCTTCTCCACTTCTCCTCTTCTCCACTTCTCCTCTTCTCCTCTTCTCCACTTCTCCTCTTCTCCACTTCTCCACTTCTCCTCTTCTCCACTTCTCCTCTTCTCCACTTCTCCACTTCTCCTCTTCTCCTCTTCTCCACTTCTCCACTTCTCCTCTTCTCCACTTCTCCACTTCTCCACTTCTCCTCTTCTCCTCTTCTCCACTTCTCCACTTCTCCTCTTCTCCACTTCTCCTCTTCTCCTCTTCTCCACTTCTCCACTTCTCCTCTTCTCCACTTCTCCTCTTCTCCACTTCTCCACTTCTCCTCTTCTCCACTTCTCCACTTCTCCACTTCTCCTCTTCTCCACTTCTCCACTTCTCCTCTTCTCCACTTCTCCTCTTCTCCACTTCTCCTCTTCTCCACTTCTCCTCTTCTCCTCTTCTCCACTTCTCCTCTTCTCCACTTCTCCACTTCTCCTCTTCTCCACTTCTCCTCTTCTCCACTTCTCCTCTTCTCCACTCCTCTTCTCCACTTCTCCTCTTCTCCACTTCTCCTCTTCTCAACTTCTCCTCTTCTCCACTTCTCCTCTTCTCCACTTCTCCACTTCTTCTCTTCTCCACTTCTCCTCTTCTCCACTTCTCCACTTCTCCTCTTCTCCTCTTCTCCACTTCTCCTCTTCTCCACTTCTCCACTTCTCCTCTTCTCCACTTCTCCTCTTCTCCACTTCTCCTCTTCTCCACTTCTCCTCTTCTCCACTTCTCCACTTCTCCTCTTCTCCACTTCTCCTCTTCTCCACTTCTCCTCTTCTCCACTTCTCCACTTCTCCACTCCTCCTCTCCACTTCTCCTCTTCTCCACTTCTCCACTTCTCCACTTCTCCTCTTCTCCACTTCTCCACTTCTCCTCTTCTCCACTTCTCCACTTCTCTCTTCTCCTCTTCTCCACTTCTCCTCTTCTCCACTTCTCAACTTCTCCACTTCTCCACTTCTCCTCTTCTCCACTTCTCCTCTTCTCCTCTTCTCCAATTCTCCTCTTCTCCACTTCTCCACTTCTCCTCTTCTCCACTTCTCCTCTTCTCCACTTCTCCTCTTCTCCACTTCTCCACTTCTCCTCTTCTCCACTTCTCCTCTTCTCCACTTCTCCTCTTCTCCACTTCTCCTCTTCTCCACTTCTCCTCTTCTCCTCTTCTCCACTTCTCCTCTTCTCCACTTCCCCTCTTCTCCACTTCTCCTCTTCTCCACTTCTCCTCTTCTCCACTTCTCCTCTTCTCCACTTCTCCTCTTCTCCACTTCTCCTCTTCTCCACTTCTCCTCTTCTCAACTTCTCCTCTTCTCCACTTCTCCTCTTCTCCACTTCTCCACTTCTCCACTTCTTCTCTTCTCCACTTCTCCTCTTCTCCACTTCTCCACTTCTCCTCTTCTCCTCTTCTCCACTTCTCCTCATCTCCACTTCTCCACTTCTCCTCTTCTCCACTTCTCCACTTCTCCACTTCTCCTCTTCTCCACTTCTCCACTTCTCCACTCCTCCTCTCCACTTCTCCTCTTCTCCACTTCTCCTCTTCTCAACTTCTCCACTTCTCCTCTTCTCCACTTCTCCACTTCTCCTCTTCTCCACTTCTCCTCTTCTCCACTTCTCCACTTCTCCTCTTCTCCACTTCTCCACTTCTCAACTTCTCCACTTCTCCTCTTCTCCACTTCTCCACTTCTCCTCTTCTCCACTTCTCCTCTTCACCACTTCTCCACTTCTCCTCTTCTCCACTTCTCCACTTCTCCTCTTCTCCTCTTCTCCACTTCTCCTCTTCTCCACTTCTCCTCTTCTCCACTTCTCCTCTTCTCCACTTCTCCTCTTCTCCACTTCTCCTCTTCTCCTCTTCTCCACTTCTCCTCTTCTCCACTTCTCCACTTCTCCTCTTCTCCACTTCTCCTCTTCTCCACTTCTCCTCTTCTCCACTTCTCCTCTTCTCCACTTCTCCACTTCTCCTCTTCTCCACTTCTCCTCTTCTCCTCTTCTCCACTTCTCCTCTTCTCCACTTCTCCTCTTCTCCACTTCTCCTCTTCTCCACTTCTCCTCTTCTCCACTTCTCCACTTCTCCTCTTCTCCACTTCTCCACTTCTCCTCTTCTCCTCTTCTCCACTTCTCCTCTTCTCCTCTTCTCCACTTCTCCTCTTCTCCACTTCTCCTCTTCTCCACTTCTCCTCTTCTCCTCTTCTCCACTTCTCCTCTTCTCCACTTCTCTTCTTCTCCTCTTCTCCACTTCTCCTCTTCTCCACTTCTCCACTTCTCCACTTCTCCTCTTCTCCTCTTCTCCACTTCTCCACTTCTCCTCTTCTCCACTTCTCCTCTTCTCCACTTCTCCTCTTCTCCACTTCTCCTCTTCTCCACTTCTCCTCTTCTCCACTTCTCTTCTTCTCCTCTTCTCCACTTCTCCTCTTCTCCACTTCTCCTCTTCTCCACTTCTCCACTTCTCCTCTTCTCCACTTCTCCTCTTCTCCACTTCTCCTCTTCTCCACTTCTCCACTTCTCCTCTTCTCCACTTCTCCTCTTCTCCACTTCTCCTCTTCTCCACTTCTCTTCTTCTCCTCTTCTCCACTTCTCCTCTTCTCCACTTCTCCACTTCTCCTCTTCTCCACTTCTCCACTTCTCCTCTTCTCCTCTTCTCCACTTCTCCACTTCTCCTCTTCTCCACTTCTCCTCTTCTCCACTTCTCCACTTCTCTCTTCTCCACTTCTCCTCTTCTCCTCTTCTCCACTTCTCCTCTTCTCCACTTCTCCTCTTCTCCTCTTCTCCACTTCTCCTCTTCTCCACTTCTCCTCTTCTCCTCTTCTCCACTTCTCCTCTTCTCCACTTCTCCTCTTCTCCACTTCTCCTCTTCTCCTCTTCTCCACTTCTCCTCTTCTCCACTTCTCCACTTCTCCACTTCTCCTCTTCTCCTCTTCTCCACTTCTCCTCTTCTCCTCTTCTCCACTTCTCCACTTCTCCTCTTCTCCACTTCTCCTCTTCTCCTCTTCTCCACTTCTCCTCTTCTCCTCTTCTCCACTTCTCCTCTTCTCCTCTTCTCCACTTCTCCTCTTCTCCACTTCTCCTCTTCTCCACTTCTCCACTTCTCCTCTTCTCCACTTCTCCTCTTCTCCTCTTCTCCACTTCTCCTCTTCTCCTCTTCTCCACTTCTCCACTTCTCCTCTTCTCCACTTCTCTTCTTCTCCTCTTCTCCTCTTCTCCACTTCTCCTCTTCTCCACTTCTCCACTTCTCCACTTCTCCTCTTCTCCTCTTCTCCACTTCTCCTCTTCTCCACTTCTCCTCTTCTCCACTTCTCCTCTTCTCCACTTCTCCTCTTCTCCACTTCTCCTCTTCTCCACTTCTCCACTTCTCCTCTTCTCCTCTTCTCCACTTCTCCTCTTCTCCACTTCTCCTCTTCTCCACTTCTCCTCTTCTCCACTTCTCCTCTTCTCCACTTCTCCTCTTCTCCTCTTCTCCACTTCTCGAAACTCTCGGCTGCTCGGCTCCTGAAGTTCAGCTGTGTTCAGATCACTCTGATCTTTTCTAGGATTCTAGGAATGTTCTACATAAAATTCAACAAGATTTTTTAACTCTACTTTTTCTCGACAAAATGATGAATAAAGAATGTGCATCGGGTCAGTTTATGCTGAATGTTTTTAATACTTAATGCTTATGTTTTAAATTGAATTGTATATTCTATTGTAATTTGCACAATACTATGGTATTTGGAATAGGGACGCACCGATATGAAAATTTTGGCCGATAACTCTTTATATTTGGAAAGCCGATAACCGATATATTGGCCGATAAATCTAAATCCAAATTTTTATGATTTTTGAGAGCCTGATTACAAACACACAAGTCTCACCATTAACAGCCCCGTCCCACACACACATTTATGATGTTCTCATGATAGTGTTATGTAGCTGATATGACAGACTTGTTGCTCTGAACTGTATTTTACTTTTTAAAGTGATTCCAATCATATTTTAATCAATTCAAAACCATCATGATGAACAGTGTCTCAGCTAATAATAGGGAAGGAAATAATACAACAAAAATGTAAAAACATATGTAAAAAATATATTGCACAAACTAAAAAAAAATTATGTAAAATGATCAGAATAGCAAACAACGTGGTTACGAATCAAAATATAATAATCGTAAATCAAAAAATAACAAGCAGGAATAAAAACTTTAAACTTTAACCACATAAAAAATGATATTACACAAAACTTAAACTTATGTTCATGTTTCCTTCAAAATTATGTTTTCCTTGGTTTTATTTACGCTGTATTTTGTGCCCTCTTACATTTCATGCTCATATTTTACTCCTACGCCACCTTTCCACGTTCTGCGCTTTTCTAAATGTTGCAGTTCGAGTTGCATGTAAATTAGGGCGGGCTGAAGCGTCACCATTGGTCCACTAGTTCTAGATTGACAGCTCCTCTTCAAGCCAATCAATCGAAGTGGGGCGTTGACGTCACACCAATGACCACGCTTGCTTTTCTGGTCATTTTGCATGATTATTTTCAGTTTGTGCAATACATTTGTGTTTTTACATTTTTGATTCACACTTTTTTTTTTTCGCGACCGCAATTCTTTTTACAGAATATTGATCCCATACAGGACAGATGCAGTTGTGTGTGTTTTACAGCAGATGTGTGTGCAGTTGTGTGTTTTACCCCAGATGTGTGTGCAGTTGTGTGTTTTACCCCAGATGTGTGTGCAGTTGTGTGTGTTTTACAGCAGATGTGTGTGCAGTTGTGTGTTTTACCCCAGATGTGTGTGCAGTTGTGTGTGTTTTACAGCAGATGTGTGTGCAGTTGTGTGTTTTACAGCAGATGTGTGTGCAGTTGTGTGTTTTACAGCAGATGTGTGTGCAGTTGTGTGTTTTACCCCAGATGTGTGTGCAGTTGTGTGTGTTTTACAGCAGATGTGTGTGCAGTTGTGTGTTTTACAGCAGATGTGTGTGCAGTTGTGTGTGTTTTACAGCAGATGTGTGTGCAGTTGTGTGTTTTACCCCAGATGTGTGTGCAGTTGTGTGTGTTTTACAGCAGATGTGTGTGCAGTTGTGTGTGTTTTACAGCAGATGTGTGTGCAGTTGTGTGTGTTTTACCCCAGATGTGTGTGCAGTTGTGTGTTTTACCCCAGATGTGTGTGCAGTTGTGTGTGTTTTACAGCAGATGTGTGTGCAGTTGTGTGTTTTACCCCAGATGTGTGTGCAGTTGTGTGTGTTTTACAGCAGATGTGTGTGCAGTTGTGTGTTTTACAGCAGATGTGTGTGCAGTTGTGTGTTTTACAGCAGATGTGTGTGCAGTTGTGTGTTTTACCCCAGATGTGTGTGCAGTTGTGTGTGTTTTACAGCAGATGTGTGTGCAGTTGTGTGTTTTACAGCAGATGTGTGTGCAGTTGTGTGTGTTTTACAGCAGATGTGTGTGCAGTTGTGTGTGTTTTACAGCAGATGTGTGTGTAGTTGTGTGTTTTACCCCAGATGTGTGTGCAGTTGTCGTGTGTGTTTTACCCCAGATGTGTGTGCAGTTGTGTGTGTTTTACAGCAGATGTGTGTGCAGTTGTGTGTTTTACAGCAGATGTGTGTGCAGTTGTGTGTTTTACAGCAGATGTGTGTGCAGTTGTGTGTGTTTTACAGCAGATGTGTGTGCAGTTGTGTGTTTTACAGCAGATGTGTGTGCAGTTGTGTGTGTTTTACAGCAGATGTGTGTGCAGTTGTGTGTTTTACAGCAGATGTGTGTGCAGTTGTGTGTGTTTTACAGCAGATGTGTGTGCAGTTGTGTGTGTTTTACAGCAGATGTGTGTGCAGTTGTGTGTGTTTTACAGCAGATGTGTGTGCAGTTGTGTGTTTTACCCCAGATGTGTGTGCAGTTGTGTGTTTTACCCCAGATGTGTGTGCAGTTGTGTGTTTTACAGCAGATGTGTGTGCAGTTGTGTGTTTTACAGCAGATGTGTGTGCAGTTGTCGTGTGTGTTTTACAGCAGATGTGTGTGCAGTTGTGTGTTTTACCCCAGATGTGTGTGCAGTTGTCGTGTGTGTTTTACCCCAGATGTGTGTGCAGTTGTGTGTTTTACAGCAGATGTGTGTGCAGTTGTCGTGTGTGTTTTACAGCAGATGTGTGTGCAGTTGTGTGTTTTACAGCAGATGTGTGTGCAGTTGTGTGTTTTACCCCAGATGTGTGTGCAGTTGTGTGTTGTACAGCAGATGTGTGTGCAGTTGTGTGTTTTACAGCAGATGTGTGTGCAGTTGTGTGTTTTACCCCAGATGTGTGTGCAGTTGTGTGTTGTACAGCAGATGTGTGTGCAGGTGTGTGTTGTACAGCAGATGTGTGTGCAGTTGTGTGTTGTACAGCAGATGTGTGTGCAGTTGTGTGTTTTACAGCAGATGTGTGTGCAGTTGTGTGTTTTACAGCAGATGTGTGTGCAGTTGTGTGTTTTACCCCAGATGTGTGTGCAGTTGTGTGTTGTACAGCAGATGTGTGTGCAGGTGTGTGTTGTACAGCAGATGTGTGTGCAGTTGTGTGTTGTACAGCAGATGTGTGTGCAGTTGTGTGTTTTACAGCAGATGTGTGTGCAGTTGTGTGTTTTACCCCAGATGTGTGTGCAGTTGTGTGTTGTACAGCAGATGTGTGTGCAGTTGTGTGTTTTACCCCAGATGTGTGTGCAGTTGTGTGTTGTACAGCAGATGTGTGTGCAGTTGTGTGTTGTACAGCAGATGTGTGTGCAGTTGTGTGTTGTACAGCAGATGTGTGTGCAGTTGTGTGTTGTACAGCAGATGTGTGTGCAGTTGTGTGTTTTACAGCAGATGTGTGTGCAGTTGTGTGTTTTACAGCAGATGTGTGTGCAGTTGTGTGTTGTACAGCAGATGTGTGTGCAGTTGTGTGTTGTGTGTTGTACAGCAGATGTGTGTGCAGTTGTGTGTTGTACAGCAGATGTGTGTGCAGTTGTGTGTTTTACAGCAGATGTGTGTGTGTTCAGGTTGAAGCGCCGGCAGGAGGAGGGCTGTATGGGAGCAGATGGAGATGGAGATCCAGACGCTGATGAAGCCGAAGGAGGAACCGAGGACGAAGAGACCGAACCCGAACCCGAACCCGAGACGTCCAAGCTGAGCATGTGCGGTTCGGTCTGCTCGTCTCCTGGAAGCTGCTAGCGCTCGCCATGCCTTTAAACCCCATGATCAGAGCCGTCGCCTACAGCAAGTTTGAACTTCTATGCAACGTATCTCTTCAGCATGATGTAAAATGGAGATTTTAGAGGCAGATCAACGCGCTCGAGTATGACGACACCCCCTGAAACCGAGGAAGAGCTCTTCGTCTTCACATTAATTGTCTTTGAAGCAGAAACACATAAAGCTGCTCGAGGATTCATTGATATTTCACATGCATTCGTATGTTTACATACGTGAGTTATTATTGGGTGCCTTTTGAATTCAGCACAGAGTTTCTGGCTTTCATGCGCTGTGAGAAGACTAACTTTAGGACTAGTTAACACACACTAGTGAGGGAAGTATGTGCTTCTGATGGGAGTGTTTGTGTAGTTATTCTTCTTTCATCCTCATATCAGAACCGATTTTACACAATTCACCCCATAATTCATACAGGTTTACTGGTTACACTTTCCTCCATTAGACTTCACATGAATGTCTGATTATGTGTGCATGATATTTCCTCCGGTTTTCCTCGTCTGCGCTTCAGACGTCGGTGTTTTCCAGCCGTTTGAGATGCTTGACTTCCTCCACAGCACTTCAAAGCAGAAATTCTACCGTAGAATTCAATCGGAGAGTCATTTGTTTAGTTTTTCTTTTAAAGAAATGGAAAATGCATTGACAAATCTGTTTACAGTGAGAAGAACTGCAGTCATGTCGATTTCATTCCACATGAGGGTGATCACATGACCATTTCTACATCAGTGTTTCCTTTAAAGACCCCACGAAGCGTTTATTCCTGAAGGGCTCCTCACCCTGTTCAATGTAAATATCCAGTAGTCATTAGTTTACATCATCAACCATGATTTACTAATAGTTTTGGAGGAGGTTCTTTTCAACAGTATATACATATTGGTTCCTGGATTAAAGATTATCAGTATTTTCATTCATTTCCCTAGAGGAAATTGTCAGTATTTACACTACCGGTTAAAAGTAAGAAATCATTAGGATTTTTAAATGATTTTCAATGAAGTCTCTTCTGCTCGCCAAGGCTGCATTTATTTGATCAAAAATGGGTTTAACGCCGCCTTCATGTGCTATCGGAATTATCCTACATATGAGTTTCCTAGTCGGAAATTTCCTAGTTGTAGTTTCCTAGTCGGAAAATCCTAGTCGGAAATTTCCTAGTTCTAGTTTCCTAGTTGGAAAATCGTAGTCGGAAATTTTCTAGTTGGAATTTCCTAGTCGGAAATTTCCTAGTTGGAAATTTCTTAGTTGGAGTTTCCTAGTCGGAAATTTCCTAGTTGTAGTTTCCTAGTCGGAAATTTCCTAGTTGTAGTTTCCTAGTCGGAAATTTCCTAGTTCTAGTTTCCTAGTTGGAAAATCGTAGTCGGAAATTTTCTAGTTGGAATTTCCTAGTCGGAAATTTCTTAGTTGGAGTTTCCTAGTCGGAAATTTCCTAGTTGTAGTTTACTAGTCGGAAATTTCCTAGTTGGAGTTTCCCAGTTGGAGTTTCCTAGTCGGAAATTTCCTAGTTGGAGTTTCCTAGTTGGAAATTTCCTAGTTGGAGTTTCCTAGTCGGAAATTGGACATGAACTCCCTCTCAAGTCGTATTTACCACTGGGAAGTCAGGGGATGATTATGACATCTGACTTTCCGAGGCGGGCCATAAACTTTAAACACGGCGATGCTGCTGTGACTGCTATTCTTTATTAATTTTTCTACAATCGCTCGCTACATTGCCTTGTCTTGATGTTAAAGTAGTGCATATTTACAAATATGAATAATTATTTGAAAAAATATTGTATGTTTTATACACGACTACAATAGCATGGAAGTAGAATAGGAAGTATGAAATTTCCGAAAGCATATGAAGGCATAAGCTCATTATCATAGGAACCATAAACGTAGAAAATATGTGGCGTATGATGATTTTATTACGTGTTAATGGAAATGTCCTACTTCTGAAGTTGTGATTACGAGCTTGTCACGTTCAAGGGCTTTGTTGTTGGAAAAGACAGAAATCATGGAGGACACCAGGTTTATTCTTGCCTATTTATTGTGAAAATTGTATTAAAGCCAAAATGATTGACAGCCATATAAATATTCAAGCGTCATCTAGAATCTCTCCGGAATTTCAGTCAAATACAGGCTATTTTCTCTATCAAAATGATCTCTGAGTTTTCCATAGTAAATACAGCTTGAGAGGGCGTTCATGACCAATTTCTGACTAGGAAACTCATTTTTATAATAATGCCAATAGCACATGAAGGCAGCACAGATCTTAATAAACAGGCATGTAATACTGCCTTCACATGCCATCAGAATTATCATAAATATGAGTTTCCTAGTAAAAAATTCCAAGTCTGAGATTCCTAGTCAGAAATGCCTAGTTGGAGTTTCCTATTCGGAAATTCCTAGTTCGAGTTTCCTAGTAAAAAATTCCAAGTCTGAGATTCCTAGTCAGAAATTCCTAGTTGGAGTTTCCTAGTCGAAAATTCCTAGTCAGAAATTCCTAGTTGGAGTTTCCTAGTAAGAAATTCCAAGTCTGAGTTTCCTAGTTGGAAATTACAAGTTGGAAATTCCTAGTAAGAAATTCCAAGTCTGAGATTCCTAGTCAGAAATTCCTGGTTGGAGTTTCCTAGTAAAAAATTCCAAGTCTGAGTTTCCTAGTTGGAAATTACAAGTTGGAAATTCCTAGTAAGAAATTCCAAGTCTGAGATTCCTAGTAAAAAATTCCAAGTCTGAGATTCCTAGTCAGAAATTCCTAGTTGGAGTTTCCTAGTCGGAAATTCCTAGTCAGAAATTCCTAGTTGGAGTTTCCTAGTAAGAAATTCCTAGTCAGAAATTCCTAGTTGGAGTTTCCTAGTCGGAAATTCCTAGTTCGAGTTTCCTAGTAAAAAATTCCAAGTCTGAGATTCCTAGTCAGAAATTCCTAGTTGGAGTTTCCTAGTCGAAAATTCCTAGTCAGAAATTCCTAGTTGGAGTTTCCTAGTAAGAAATTCCAAGTCTGATTTTCCTAGTTGGAAA
>NW_026606677.1:277500-280000 GCF_029890125.1 Rhinichthys klamathensis goyatoka
TGTAAATCAAACACAGAGTCGGTCAGGTTTATGAGTGAGTGACGTCACCTCCTCGACGCCGTCCATGCGCTCGTGAAGAGCCTTCTGATCCTGACAGGTGTGTGAGCTGCTCGTGTCTGGCCCTGTGACACACACACACACACACACACACCTGAGTCACTGAAAACACATTAACATCAATCAGACGGAAAAACCCATCAGAGGACAGTAGAGATTCACGTCTGTCAAACACAATCATCTGCAGTTACAATAACATCATCTGAATAATGCTGACAACAGATGATGTCAACTCATCACACGCACACACACGCACACACACACACACACACGCACACACACACACACACACACACAGTAAAAATGATGTCTTGTTTTCCAGCTCAAATCTCTAAGTTATTATAAGCACATTTACGCCAAATAAGAAAAAAAACTCTGGTAAATCATAACCTAAAACGTTGAAAATATGATTTATGCTATGACCTTAGAATGTCATAATTTTGACTTTTTATGTCACAATTTTGTCTTTTTAAATCATAATTTCAAGTATGTTTAATTTTATGTAAATGTTTAACTTTTTGCCATAATTTCGACTTTTTGCCATAATTTCGACTTTTTGTCATAATTTTGACTTTTCACACCAGAATGTCAACTTTTTGTCATAATTTCAATTTTATGTTTTTTACTTTTTATGCCATAATTTTTACTTTTTAAGTCATATTACAATTTAGTGCTATAGTTTTTACTTTTTTGTCTTCATTTAGATTTTTTGAATTCTATAATTTCGACTTTTTAAGCCATAATTTCAATTGTAAAATTTTTTACTTTTTGTCAATTTCAACTTTTTAATCTGTTATAATTTGGGATTTTTGTCACAATTTTGACTTTTTATGTCATAATTTCGACTATTTATTTAATAATTTTGCCCTTTTTAATCATAATTTCAATTAGTATGTTTAATTTAGTTAGTTTTTTACTTTTTGTCAAAATATCGAATTTATCGTCAGAGGCTTTATCGATCATAATTGTGACTTTTCATTCTATAATTATGATTTACTAAAACATCTCTTATGTGGCGGAAATGGGCTTACATATCATTAAGATATTAATATGAAAAAATTATCGAAATGAAGTGAGTTTATGCTTAAAACAAGAACAAATATCTGCCAATGCAGTCAGAAAAATAACCAGGACAGAAACACTGAGGAGAAGGCCGTTTACTCCAGTCTCTCTCACTCTCACACACACACACACACACACACACACACACAGAGCGACTCGCGCAGCTTTTAAAGCTCTCAGGCTCGTTGTGTTTCTCGAGTTCTCCGCAGGATTCCCTCCTCCACAGTCTTTGATGTGTTTGCATGAAACCCCTGTCGTGAGCAGCAGTTTAATAGATCTCCTGTTAGTGAAGGATGAGCTGTTAAACACAGCGAGAGCACCAGCACACACACACACCCACGTGTTTTTGATCTGACGTCAGATCCTCATACACACACACGACACACACCAGATGAGGAACTGTGTGTATCAGTGTCGTTATAGTATACAAAAAAAACAAGAAAATGTTACTTAAAGTTAAATAAAAAAAATAATACACTCCCTGAAACGCCTCCATTAGTCTTGAGTTTCTCCGGGAACGAACACGTCACAATATTCCTCATTAAATAATTCATACGCAGAATAAAGGGGCGGGGCCTGGTTGAGTGAGTTAGTAGTGTGTTAAACTGACGGTTATGGAAAGGGGCGTGACTTTCCCAAACACACTCGAAGCACTTGACCAATCACAACACACTGCTCCAGCCGACCAATCAGAGCACAGTGTGCTTTTCAGAAGGAGGGGCTTCATAGAGACAGGAAGTAAACAGAGCGTTACTGACAGACTGGGAAGAGAGGAGCCGCAACAATGGAGAATATGAGGAGAATAATCAACATTCAAGCAGGAGAACCTGTTCTAGTAGAGCCTGAAACATCATCAAGACTTTGTGATAATGTGTGTGAGTGTGTGTGTGTGTGTGTGTGTGTGTGTGTGTGTGTGTGTGTGTGTGTGTGTGTGTGTGTGTGTCTGTGTGTGTGGTGTCTACAAGTGTGTGTGTGTGTGTGTACAAACTAGGCTACATCAAGACTTTATAACTATCTCGTGGCCTCAAGATAGTATCTTGAGGCCACGAGATAGTTATAATAAATTTTTTGGACAAAGTAGGACTTGGGGGCTCCGTAAGATATTACTATAATAAAGAAGAAAAAAAACAAGATCTGTGGTGTATGTAATTTGAAATCTTGGGCCGGTTTCACAAAGATAGACTTTGATTATGGCTGAGATATAGTAGATAGTCAGACTTCAGATAGACGTCTAAATCAGACTGTTGCACAAAGCACTGACGACTCTGACTATCTTAAGTAGGACTACACTGCAATGCATTCTGGTAAAATAAGACACTTTTCAAAACAAAAAACATGGCGGATGGAGTGAGCGCATTCAGCCGCTCGGTGCAGTTTACCC
>NW_026606677.1:282500-287500 GCF_029890125.1 Rhinichthys klamathensis goyatoka
CGGAGTTTTTGGGTTGGGTTACAGGTGTTAAATTGAGGAAATATTTGATTAATTTTGGGGTAATAGTGGTCTCTGATATGTTCATATTTTGGGCATTCTGTGAGGAAGTGCAGCTCGGTCTCCGTCACTCCCAGGGTGCAGTGCGGGCAGAGTCTGTCCTCACGGGAGAGCCAGGTCTGTCTGCGCCGGCCCGTCTCTATGGCCAGGCTGTGCTCGCTGAGTCTGTACATCGTCAGGGTTCTCCTGAGTCTCACATCACTCACTGTGCTCAGGTAGTTCGCAACAGTGTACTCTCGATTTAGTGCCGAATAACATTCCAGTTTGTGTTGGTTTTTAATGGTGTTTGTCCAATGGGTGATGTACTTGTCTTGTTCTGTGGTGATAATTTGTGCGGGCCGAATGTGTGTGAGTGTGTGTGTGTGCTGAGGCGAGCTGATCTCTGCAGGAGAGAGCCCAGTCAGTCTCAGCACCCGCTGGCACAGGGGACTCCTCGCTACGCTCAGGTGTGTGTGTGTGTGTGTGTGTGTGTGTGTGTGTGGCACAGGGGACTCCTCGCTACGCTCAGGTGTGTGTGTGTGTGTGTGTGTGTGTGGCACAGGGGACTCCTCGCTACGCTCAGGTGTGTGTGTGTGTGTGTGTGTGTGTGGCACAGGGGACTCCTCGCTACGCTCAGCTCTTGGTGTTGTAGGGCTTTGTAGTGGTATGTGTTGGGGTCGCTTGTTTTTAGGTGTTTCCAGAATTTGATGGCTCTTTTTTGGATGTTTAGAAGGAGAGGGTATTGGCCTAATTCTGCCCTGCATCCGTTGTTTGGTGTTTTCCTTTGGACTTTGAGGATTCGTTTACAGAAATCTAAATGTAGAGTTTCAATTGGATGTTTTTCCCAATTTAAAAAATCAAATTTGATAGAAGGACCCCAAACTTCACTGCCATATAAAACAATTGGTTCAATTATTGATTTGAAAAGTTTGAGCCAAATTTGGATTGGGATGTCAATTTTGATGGATCTTTTTATGGCATAGAAAGCCCTTTGAGCTTTCTCTTTGAGTTCATTCACAGCCAAAGTAAAGTTGCCAGTTGGAGTTATTTTCAGGCCGAGGTAAGTGTATGTTTTTGTGCTCTCAATGGTTCTGTGTGATAGTGTGAATGTGTGTGTTGGTCCCTGAGATCTGGAGCGTTTCTGGAACATCATGACTCTAGTTTTCTGGAGGTTGACGGTCAGGGCCCAGGACTGACAGTAATCCTCCAGCAGATCCAGGCTGTCCTGAAGCCCCTCTTTAGTGGGCGACAGGAGGACCAGGTCGTCTGCGTAGAGAAGACACTTGATCTCGGTGTCGTGTAGAGTGAGACCTTGAAAGGGAGCATGTTCTAGCGTATCGGCTAATTGGTTGATGTAAATATTGAAGAGGGTGGGGCTTAAACTGCAGCCCTGTCTCACTCCACGCCCCTGGGGGAAAAACTCGGTTCTTTGGTTTCCAATTTTAACAGCGCATTGGCTGGCTGTGTACATCGATTTGATCAAATCATAGAATTTCCCCCCTATTCCACTGTCGATGAGTTTTAGGTATAGTCCTTCATGCCAGATTGAATCAAATGCTTTCTTGAAATCAATGAAGCAAGCAAAAATTTGTTCTTTGTTTTGATGTACATATTTGTCAATTAGTGTTTGTAATGTAAAAATGTGGTCGGATGTGCGACATTTTGGAAGAAAGCCAATTTGGCATTTACTCAAGGCATTGTGCTTCATAAGGAAGTCTGAAAGTCTGGAGTTTAGGACGCTGCAGAGGACCTTCCCCAGGTTACTGTTCACACAGATGCCTCGGTAGTTGTTGGGGTCTAATTTGTCTCCGTTCTTGTGGATGGGGCTGATGAGGCCCTTGTTCCAGATCTCAGGGAAGAACCCTACACACAGAACATCATTGAACAGTTTCAGCATGGCCAGTCTGAAGCTTCGGTCTGTGTGTTTCAGCATCTCGTTCAGGATGCTGTCGACACCACAGGCTTTCTTGGCCTCAAGGACTCCTAATTTTTCTTCCAATTCTTTCATTGTTATGGGGAAATCTAAAGGGTTTTGATTTTCTTTAATTGATCTTTCCAAATTGTCTAGTTTATTAATTATTTCATTTTGTTTATAATTTTGAATTTCAGTTGGGCTGTATAGTTCTTGGAAGTGGTTTTTCCACTTCTCCCCGTCTTGGATTGCCAGAACTTCTCGATTTGGTTTGTATAACAATTTCCATTTATCCCAAAATTTGTGTGAGTTTATAGATTTTTCAATTTCTTCAAACTGGCTTTGCAGAAACTGTGCTTTTTTCCGCCGGAGTGTGGCTTTATATTGTTTTAATGCCTCACAGTAAAGAAGGCGGAGGTCCGAATTATCTGGTTGTCTGTGTTTTTGGTTTGATAAATTTCTTAGGTTTTTTCTCAGAGCCTTACAGTCCAAATCAAACCATTTGTCTGTATCTAAATATTTTTTCTTTGGTTTGACAATTGACAAATTGCTTTTTTGTGCTGTTTTGTAGAATATGTTGTTTAGATCTTGTACTTCCTGATTGATGCCGAATTGGTTTTTAGGGTATTCCTGTATTTGGTATGAATGTATGAGGGATTGTATTTCTGGAGATTCAACAGCAGTGCTGTAATTAGTGCCACTGTTTTCAGTCCATTTGAAAGACATGAATTTGCTCATTTGATATGGAGTCCTAATTGGTTTGGGTGATGTTTCAGATTGCTTTATATAGAGGATGATTTGGCTGTGGTCTGAGAAAGGTTTTAAGGGTTTGACTGTGAATGCTCTCAAAGAGGACAGGTCTAGATCTGTGATGGCATAGTCTACAGTGCTGTTACCAAGAGCTGAGCTGTAGGTGTATCGGCCGAGCGAGTCTCCTCGCAGTCTTCCGTTGACGATGTACAGAGCCAGTCCTCGGCAGAGCTGCAGGAGCTGCCGTCCGTGAGCGTTCACGGTTTCATCACAGTTTTGCCTGCTAGGGTAAGAAGGGTACAGGTCGTTATTGCCAGTGATGAATCTGGTACCGTGCGATTCAATGAAATCTAGTTCTTCTCCTGTTCTGGCGTTTAAATCACCCATAAGCAGCACATTTCCCTGGGCCTGGAAATTGCTGATTTCTCTTTCTAACTTTTGGAAAGTTTCCTCTTGGAAATACGGAGACTCGAGGGGAGGAATGTAAATTGCACAAAGGAAAACCGGCTTAGATGCTGATATCATTCCTTTTTGTATTTTTAGCCACAGGTGGTGCTGTTCTCTTTTTATTAATTCTATGGCTAGTTCAGATTTGATCCATATGATCATCCCTCCCGAGTCTCTCCCTTGTGTGACTGATGTGAGCTTTACTGATGGTAATATTATTTCTCTGTATCCTGAGGGACAGCCAGTGAACGCATCTCCTCTACACCAGGTTTCCTGTAAGACGATGACATCTAGGTCTTGAAGTTCTTTCATAAAATCAGAATTTCTACTTTTTAAGCCAAAAACTGAGGAGTTTAGACCTTGAATATTCCACGTAGAAAAACTAAGTGATTTCATCATAAACTTTTAAAATAATGTGTATGGTGTGTTTGCTATTTTGAGAAAAGAGAAAAGATGCAAAATTACATTAGATTAGATTAAATTAAAGCAAAGAATGATGGAAGTAAAGTTGTGTTAGGAACTCAAAACATTAACAATTCCTTATAAAATGTACATTAATACCACAGACTTAGGTTTTTTTTTTTTTTTTTTTTTTTTTTTTTTTTTTTTTTACCACTGTCCACTGTGTGTTAGCAGGTGAGAACAGATGATACTCAGCATGTGTTGTATGTCGTGGAGTTCAGTGTTGGCTCGGCCTGCTCCTCCGCTGACAGCTTGGGCGTAGCTCGGTCTCCTGGGCTGGGCCGGGCTTTGCTGAGGACGGGCTTCAGCTGCTGGAGCTGTGGGGCTGTTGTAGGACGGTCTCGGTCTGTAGGGATCCTGCCTGGGTGCTGCGGCTCGGTGTGCTGCTCCGCTCGGGGCTCTAGATGAGCTGTGCGCTGGGGTGTAGTTTGCTGGAGTGTGTCTCGATGGGTTGACTGGGTTCGGGCTGGTTCTGCTCCACCTGGGGCTGGTCTGGTTGGTCCGGTTTAGAGTGACATCTTTGAGTCTCTTTGCGAGGATGTGTACCAGGTTCTTATAAAGGTGGACGTGGTCGTATAGACATTCAGTGTCCAGGTCTGGATGATGGGCCAAGTGGACGTTGGGTAGGAGGGCACAGTGTCTAGAGATGCTGGAATTTATTTTATTTATTGTGTTGGGATGGAAATCTCTCCTCTGGAGTAGAGTGGACAGGATGATTTTGGAGTTGGGGAAAGTTTGTCTAGCTTTTTCCACGACAGCTCTGAGGGAGTCAGACACTCGGTCCTGCTGGCTCCGCAGGTCGTTGGTGCCCGTGTGGATAATGATGTGGCTGGGCCGGCCTAGCTGGGACTCTGTCAGGAGCTCCAGGGCTTTGTCAGTGGTGGGACACCAAAATTTAACAGCTCTGTGTTGGGGGAAAAGTTTCTTTACATCGATGAATTTGCCGTTTGAATCGATGAGTAGAGCTATTTCAGGTTCCTCTGTGCTGGTTGGTGCTGGGCTGCTGTGAGACGAGGGCTGATGCTGCTGTGCTGTGGAGTCTGGCAGGGGGCGCTGTGATGGCTGTGAGCGGTCTGGGTCGGGTCTCTCAGCGATGACGGGTGGGTGTTGACTCCCTGTGTTCGGCGACTCTGGGGTGGAGGGCAGTGTTGGAGCTCTGTGGGTCTGCTCTGGTTCTGCTCTGGCCAGGAGGAGCTCTCTCAGCTGCTCTCTCAGGGCCTGGATCTCACCGCTCTGCTGCTCTCTCTCCTCCTGTATCTCTCTCAGCTGCTGCCTCATCTCTGCTGTGGACTGTTCTCTGTCCTCCAGCTGTAGTCTCAGTGCGGTCAGCTCACACTGATAGCTGTCCTTCTCTGTCTGCAGCTGTCTCATTTGCTGTGTGAGGGCTGATAGT